>NC_090931.1:1538219038-1538379168 GCF_040938575.1 Ambystoma mexicanum
CCAAAATAAGATGGGCAATAAAAAAGCCTCCTTGCCTAATCTTGAACCACTACCCACCAGTCCCACGGAATCCTCCAGCACCCTAGAACCTTTTAGATTTTCTAAATGAAAACGGAAACGGAAATATTTATCTCCATCATTGAAACCTTCTAACTGCCAGGGAGATAACTGCCCTTCCCAAATAATCAAAGACGCTGCGAGAGACCCAGCGCCGTTCATCTCGAAATTAATCAATTCTTCCTTTGCGACTAATACAGTCCCAAGCAACCTGAAAGAGTCCTGGGTCCTAACTTTGCTAAAAAGAAAACAGACTTTGGACCCCTCCATCCCAACAAATTACAGGCCTATTACCACAGTGCCCTTCCATCTTAAAATAATTGATAAAGTAGCATACTTACAAATAGAGAACTACCTTGAGGTTAACCATCTCTTAGGTTGCCGCCAATCCGGCTTCAGGCCACAACATGGCACGGAAACAGCGCTAATTGACTTAAAAACTCAAATTGATGAGCTCAAGGACAAATGGAAAACTGCTATGCTACTCCTCCTCAACCTGTCGGCCACCTTCGACCTGGTCGACCACGAAGTTCTGTGCAAACACCTGGCCTCCGCGGTCCACTTCTCGAGTGATGCAATGGACTGGGTCCAATCCTTCTTAAACAACAGAACAATGAGAGTTTTCCCCCTTCAGCATCAGCAGACCCCATCCAGACTACAGGTGGTGTCCCACAAGGATCTTGTGTATCGCCAACTATGTAAAATATATCTACAAAGCCTCTGTTTGACAAATTGGAAAGACTGGGTGTCACCTACACCAACTATGCAGATGACACCCAGATCCTCATCCCCCTTTCAGGCAATTATGGCAAGGACACGGCTTTGGTAAATAAAATGTACCTCCTAATTCAGGCATACATGGCAACCCATGGCCTCTGCCTGAATGACGACAAAACAGAACTCCTGATTCTTGGATCTGCCGCCGACCTAAAAGAACTGGATGCCAACTATTCTGCCTTTATCATTGATGGAATTACTATTAAAGTAGTTAAAGAAGTGAAAACCTTAGGTTTTTACCTGATTCCACTTTAACCCTAAGTAAGCAGGTAAAAGCCCTGGCCTCTTCATCCGCCTACTCCTGCAAGCTTATCAGGGCTTGTAGGCCTTTCTTAGCCAAAGCGAGCTGCATCATCCTCGCCAACGCACTAATACTCTCAAAATTGGATTATTGTAACGCCCTATATTTAGGTGCCAACAAATAAATCCTAGACAAGATCCAAATCCTACAGAATAATGTGCTAAGAACTGCTCTGAACATACACAATAGAGAACATGTCTCAGAAATCAGGAAATAACACCACTGGCTTAATATCAACGACAGAATTATGCTTAAAACAGTCTCTCTGTTATGTTCAAGTGCCTTAAAAAGGCAGCACCTCCCTACTTAACAGAGAGAATTGTTAGGAAAACCTCTACCTGCCCTTCTAGAGCGGCTAACTCCTACTGTCTGAACATCCCCAAATGGAAGCTAAATAAATCTGGAGGAAGCAGCTTCCCAGTGAAAGCCCCCCAGTCAGGGAACACATTACCCCTCTCTCTCTCTCTCAGAGCCGACCAATCCTTCCTTAGCTTTAAACATAACACCTTGAACTGGATACGATCCAATGACATATGATCTCTACTGTACTTACACTTTGTACTTGTCTCACGCACCTACTGTACTATTCTCTTGTATTCATCTTGAATTATTTCTTCTGCTTTCCCATGCCACCATGTAACCTTTCTTACCTTGTAACCTTTACCTGTCTCACCCTGTAACCTAAGCTTTAAGTATTCTTGTACCTGTTGCGCCCAGTTACCTACGGGTTTGGTGCACCCACAAATCAATAAACAAACAAATCAACAAACAAACATGGAGGGCCAGAGATTATGTGGATGGGAGGCTTTAAATCAATAATTGCCACTGGTACTGCTCTGGGCAACCTTTCACACAATCTTTTTCACCCCACCTCTGCCCAAGAACATGTTATGGTCCAGTTTAGAAGGGCTGTGCCTATTGTGAGCTAGGAACAAATGTGAGCTGCATATGGGTTTTCCCATCCTGACTTGGCCTTGCGCAGTGATCAATGCAGAATGTTAGGGGTGGAGCATTCCAGCGTGAGCTCTTCAAATGCTCTGGGGTTTTGGAGAGTCGCTGTGATTAACTCAGAAGGTTAGGGGTGGAGCATTCCAGCATGAGGTGCTGGAATTCTCTGGGGTTCTTGAATGCTCTGGGGTTCTGGGATAATCAGCTGGACTGGAGCTGTGGATATGGGAGCATCCATGATTTGCTTTACGGCTTTACGGATAAACCCACCTGAAATCATCATTACTGTGTGCACGTTTTTACATAACACTATCCCACTTTCTATTCAATATTTCGCCTCCCATCCTCCTCTCTTAGGCTTTACCTCCTCCTCTCCTCTCCCTTCCTCCTTTCTCTTCTCTGCTCCCTTTTCCCCTTCCTCCTTCATGCACCCTCTCCTTTCTCTCATGTTCTCCTCTTCATCTCCTTTTCTCTGCTCTCACTCCTGCTCCTCTCTTCCTCCTCCTCTTTCTCCTCCTCTATGATCTCTCTCCACTCCACTTCCTCCTTTGCGCCTCTCTATTGTCTACCTCTTCTTCTCCTCTGTACCTCCTTGCTGCTACCCTGTATTCTGGACAAGCCATCACCTGTATTCTTGCCGCCACCCTGTATTCTGGCCAAGCTGTATCCTGCATTCTTGCAGCCACCCTGTATTCTGACCAAGCTGTATCCCGTATTCTTGCCGCCACCTTGTATTCTGACCAAGCTGTATCCTGTATTCTTGCTGCCACCCTGTATTTTGGCCAAGCTGTATCCTGTATTCTTGCTGCCACCCTGTATTCTGGCCAAGCTGTATCCTGTATTCTTGCCACCACCCTGTATTCTGACCAAGCTGTATCCTGTATTCTTGCTGCCACCCTGTATTCTGGCCAAGCTGTATCCTGTATTCTTGCCGTCACCCTGTATTCTGACCAAGCTGTATCCTGTATTCTTGCCGCCACCCTGTATTCTGACCAAGCTGTATCCTGCATTCTTGCAGCCACCCTGTATTCTGGCCAAGCTGTATCCTGTATTCTTGCCGCCACCCTGTATTCTGGCCAAGCTGTATCCTGCATTCTTGCAGCCACCCTGTATTCTGACCAAGCTGTATCCCGTATTCTTGCTGCCACCCTGTATCCTGACCAAGCTGTATCCTGTATTCTTGCCGCCACCCTGTATTCTAACCAAGCCGTCACCTGTATTCTTGCCGCCACCCCGTATTCTGGCCAAGCTATATCCTGCATTCTTGCTGCCACCCTGTATTCTGACCAAGCTGTATCCTGTTTTCTTGCTGCCACCGTGTATTCTGGCCAAGCTGTATCCTGTATTCTTGCTGCCACCCTGTATTCTGGCCAAGCTGTATCCTGCATTCTTGCTGCCACCCTGTATTCTGACCAAGCTGTATCCTTTATTCTTGCCGCCACCCTGTATTGTAACCAAGCTGTCACCTGTATTCTTGCCGCCACTCTGTATTCTGGCCGAGCTGTAGCCTGCATTCTTGCGACCACCCTGTATTCTGACCAAGCTGTATCCTTTATTCTTGCCGCCACCCTGTATTCTGACCGAGCTGTATCCTGTATTCTTGCTGCCACCCTGTATTCTGGACAAGCCATCACCTGTATTCTTGCCGCCACCCTGTATTCTGGCCAAGCTGTATCCTGTATTCTTGCCGCCACCCTGTATTCTAGCCAAGCTGCATCCTGTATTCTTGCCGCCGCTCTGTATTCGGGCCAAGCTGCCACCTGTATTCTTGCTGCCACTCTGTATTCTGGCCAAGCTGTAGCCTGTATTCTTTCCGTCCCCCCTGTATTCTGGCCAAGCTGTAGCCTGTATTCTTTCTGTCCCCCCTGTATTCTGGCCAAGCTGTAGCCTGTATTCTTGCCGCCACTCTGTATTCTGGCCAAGCTGTAGCCTGTATTCTTTCCGTCCCCCCTGTATTCTGGCCAAGCTGTAGCCTGTATTCTTTCCATCCCCCCTGTATTCTGGCCAAGCTGTAGCCTGTATTCTTTCCGTCCCCCCTGTATTCTGGCCAAGCTGTAGCCTGTATTCTTGCCGCCACTCTGTATTCTGGCCAAGCTGTAGCCTGTATTCTTGCCGCCACTCTGTATTCTGGCCAAGCTGTAGCCTGTATTCTTTCCGTCCCCCCTGTATTCGGGCCAAGCTGTCACCTGTATTCTTGCCGCCACTCTGTATTCTGGCCAAGCTGTAGCCTGTATTCTTTCCATCCCCCCTGTATTCTGGCCAAGCTGTAGCCTGTATTCTTTCCGTCCCCCCTGTATTCTGGCCAAGCTGCATCCTATATTCTTGCCACCACTCTGTATTCGGGCCAAGCTGTATCCTGTATTCTTGCCGCCACTCTGTATTCGGGCCAAGCTGTCACCTGTATTCTTGCCGCCACTCTGTATTCTGGCCAAGCTGTAGCCTGTCATTTTTCCGTCCCCCCCCCTGTATTCTGGCCAAGCTGTAGCCTGTATTCTTGCCGCCACTCTGTATTCTGGCCAAGCTGTATCCTTTATTCCTGCAGGCACCTTGTATTCTGGCCAAGCTGTAACCTGTATTCTTGCCGCCACTCTGTATTCTGGCCAAGCTGTATCCTTTATTCCTGCAGGCACCTTGTATTCTGGCCAAGCTGTATCCTGTATTCTTGCAGCCGCCTTGTATTATGCTCCTGCACCTCTGCACTTCGTCTCCTAACTCCTACCCTGCTCTTCTGGCGGCTTCTGCTGAAATAGCTCTGTAGGGCGAGGAAAGGCCATGTAGTGGTATGATCAGGCTCAGGCTTGTTAGAGGTGTGAAAGTGTGTTGCCTCAGACCTGCGCGTACTACCAATTCCCCATTTTATTGGTGTTGGGCAGAGGACTGCCCAAAGGCGCAGCTTCCTGAGGTTACAAAGTGTGTGTCCGCCATTTCAGAAACCGTTTCAAAGCTGACTTTGTTCAGACAACCCTCACAAAAGCCCACCAGGCTTTCCCTCTGGAATCTCTGCATGGAATAATTCAAGTCCACCTGATAATCGAGGTACCCTGTGAATGGGTGTGCACTGTGGGGCCCATGGCATGCCCTGGAAGCGGCCCTCGCTACTCCTCTCCTTCGGCATTCCCTTTAAGCTGTCCAGGCATTTCTGTGGCTCTCAATGCAGGGGACCTCCTGTTCACACAAGGATATGGATGGGCAGGTGGATGTGAGGGTTGCCCGTGTACCACCTGTGGGCCTGCATCACAGAGTGGACCGTGAACCTAGGTCCCCAGGCTTACCTCAACCTCATCCTGTAATAATTGTGCTGGGGTAGAGTTAAGTTGATTAATTTATTAAATGTATTAAATAACGCACATACACCTCTGGGGGGGGGCACTGGTAATAAACTGTGTGTGAAAGGTGGAGAGGGATGAAAGGGAAGATCATCCCAGGTTTTAGCCACTTGCCCCCAGCTGCTGCCTGATGAAGGAAGGGGATGCAGGGCAGGAGCTGGCTAGCACTCCTTGGCTATCTCTGGGGATGCAGGGCAGGAGCTGGCTAGCACTCCTTGGCCATCTCTGGGGATGCAGGGCAGGAGCTGGCTAGCACTCCTTGGCTATGTCTGGGGATGCAGGGCAGGAGCTGGCTAGCACTCCTTGGCCATCTCTGGGGATGCAGGGCAGGAGCTGGCTAGCACTCCTTGGCTATCTCTGGGGATGCAGGGCAGGAGCTGGCTAGCACTCCTTGGCCATCTCTGGGGATGCAGGGCAGGAGCTGGCTAGCACTCCTTGGCCATCTCTGGGGATGCAGGGCAGGAGCTGGCTAGCACTCCTTGGCCATGTCTGGGGATGCAGGGCAGGAGCTGGCTAGCACTCCTTGGCCATCTCTGGGGATGCAGGGCAGGAGCTGGCTAGCACTCCTTGGCTATCTCTGGGGATGCAGGGCAGGAGCTGGCTAGCACTCCTTGGCCATCTCTGGGGATGCAGGGCAGGAGCTGGCTAGCACTCCTTGGCCATCTCTGAGGTTGCTTTATTTAACATCTGGCCGTGGGTTATTTGTGAGCCAAATTATTCTGGCACTTAAATGCCAGACTTGCTACTTTGAAAAGAATTTGTGCTTGCACATTTAGCTAGTGTCAAGTTCTGGCATCCAGCATATACCAGCTGGTAAATAACAGATGTGTTCCCTTTGTTAGAAGGGTAATGAGATTAATAATGAATGTGTGTTTTTTTTCTTTTATAAACCAGGTCCACTTATTGTCACTACTGTCTTTTCATTAAGAAACCAAGACGAGGAAGACCCGAGTCACACAGAGAGCCAGGAGGCAATGGACAGAATTCATGGTAATAATCTCTTTATTAAAACATTTAAATTATTTGCATTTGGCAACAGGAGCGGTGAAGGAGTAAATGGTGGTGGTGATGTGATCACTCTTCCTGCGGGAAAGTAGAAGGCGGGCGGTTGCTTTTTGGATGTGTTGCACTTAATGGGTCAGTTTGGGCAAGAGGCTGAGGGAAGTGGTCTTTCCATTATTGAGTCCAGAGGAGATGAGGGCACTGAAGATGGGCCGCCCGTGGGGGAACTAGAAGAGGTGAAGATGAGAGCACTGACGATGGGCCCCCCATGCGGGAAGGAGAAGAGGTGAAGATGAGAGCTCAGACGATGGGCCCCCCGTGCGGGAAGGAGAAGAGGGGAAGATGAGAGCTCAGACGATGGGCCCCCCGTGCGGGAAGGAGAAGAGGGGAAGATGAGAGCACTGACGATGGGCCCCCCGTGCGGGAAGGAGAAGAGGTGAAGATGAGAGCTCTGACGATGGGCCCCCCATGCGGGAAGGAGAAGAGGTGAAGATGAGAGCTCAGATGATGGGCCCCCCATGCGGGAAGGAGAAGAGGTGAAGATGAGAGCTCTGACGATGGGCCCCCCATGAGGGAAGGAGAAGAGGTGAAGTTGAGAGCTCTGACGATGGGCCCCCCGTGCGGGATGGAGAAGAGGTGAAGATGAGAGCACTGACGATGGGCTCCCTGTGCAGGAAGGAGAAGAGGTGAAGATGAGAGCACTGACGATAGGCTCCCCATGCGGGAAGGAGAAGAGGTGAAGATGAGAGCTCTGACGATGGCCGCCCCGTGTGGGAAGGAGAAGAGGTGAAGATGAGAGCTCTGACGATTGCCCCCCCCCCCCCGTGCGGGAAGGAGAAGAGGTGAAGATGAGAGCTCTGACGGTGGGCCCCCCCGTGCGGGAAGGAGAAGAGGTGAAGATGAGAGCTCTGACGATGGGTCCCCCCGTGCGGGAAGGAGAAGCGGTGAAGATGAGAGGACTGACGATGGGCTCCCTGTGCAGGAAGGAGAAGAGGTGACGATGAGAGCACTGACGATGGGCTCCCCATGCGGGAAGGAGAAGAGGTGAAGATGAGAGCTTTGACGATGGGCCCCCCATGCGGGAAGGAGAAGAGGTGAAGATGAGAGCTCTGACGATGGGCCCCCCATGAGGGAAGGAGAAGAGGTGAAGATGAGAGCTCTGACGATGGGCCCCCCATGAGGGAAGGAGAAGAGGTGAAGATGAGAGCTCTGACGATGGGCTCCCTGTGCAGGAGTGAGAAGAGGTGAAGATGAGAGCACTGACGATGGGCTCCCCATGCGGGAAGGAGAAGAGGTGAAGATGAGAGCTCTGACGATGGCCCCCCATGCGGGAAGGAGAAGAGGTGAAGATGAGAGCTCTGACGATGGGCCCCCCGTGCGGGAAGGAGAAGAGGTGAAGATGAGAGCTCTGATGATGGCCCCCCCGTGCGGGAAGGAGAAGAGGTGAAGATGAGAGCTCTGACGATTGCCCCCCCCCGTGCGGGAAGGAGAAGAGGTGAAGATGAGAGCTCTGACGATGGGCCCCCCGTGCGGGAAGGAGAAGAGGTGAAGATGAGAGCTCTGACGATGGGTCCCCCCGTGCGGGAAGGAGAAGAGGTGAAGATGAGAGGACTGACGATGGGCTCCCTGTGCAGGAAGGAGAAGAGGTGACGATGAGAGCACTGACGATGGGCTCCCCATGCTGGAAGGAGAAGAGGTGAAGATGAGAGCTCTGACGATGGGCCCCCCGTGCAGGAAGGAGAAGAGGTGAAGATGAGAGCTTTGACGATGGGCCCCCCCATGCGGGAAGGAGAAGAGGTGAAGATGAGAGCTCTGACGATGGGCCCCCCATGAGGGAAGGAGAAGAGGTGAAGATGAGAGCTCTGACGATGGGCCCCCCATGAGGGAAGGAGAAGAGGTGAAGATGAGAGCTTTGACGATGGGCCCCCCATGCGGGAAGGAGAAGAGGTGAAGATGAGAGCTCTGACGATGGGCCCCCCATGAGGGAAGGAGAAGAGGTGAAGATGAGAGCTCTGACGATGGGCCCCCCATGAGGGAAGGAGAAGAGGTGAAGATGAGAGCTCTGACGATGGGCTCCCTGTGCAGGAGTGAGAAGAGGTGAAGATGAGAGCACTGACGATGGGCTCCCCATGCGGGAAGGAGAAGAGGTGAAGATGAGAGCTCTGACGATGGCCCCCCATGCGGGAAGGAGAAGAGGTGAAGATGAGAGCTCTGACGATGGGCCGCCCATGGGGGAAGGAGAAGAGGTGAAGATGAGAGCTCTGACGATGGCCCCCCATGCGGGAAAGAGAAGAGGTGAAGATGAGAGCTCTGACGATGGGCCCCCCATGCAGGAAGGAGAAGAGGTGAAGATGAGAGCTCTGACGATGGGCCCCCCGTGCGGGAAGGAGAAGAGGTGAAGATGAGAGCTCTGACGATGGCCCCCCATGCGGGAAAGAGAAGAGGTGAAGATGAGAGCTCTGACGATGGGCCCCCCATGCAGGAAGGAGAAGAGGTGAAGATGAGAGCTCTGACGATGGGCACCCCATGCGGGAAGGAGAAGAGGTGAAGGATGTTCTTGTGGATGCTTAGGAAGAAGAAGTTGTGCTGATCGCAGTGTTGACTTTGCATACAACAGAGCATACTCACCCATTTGACTGAGTATGAGGGGGAAGGGCCGGTCGAAGAGATAAAGGGCCAAAGGGGGAGGTTTGATTAACTCAACAAGGACATAACAGAACTTCTAGTTAAGTCAGTGTCTCACATTCAGTCATTGGTAGCTGGCATGCAACAAAGGTGAGTTATTACTGTGGAGTAGGGCGCAAATCCATTCTGATCAGGATTTAGGTGTCATCGGCTTGAGAACAGAAAGTGTTGCCAAAGGAATGAACGAGAGAAGCCAATGAATAAATATTGGCATTAATGAGGAGGGGAAGGATAGACCCATTGGGGACCCAAGGGTGGGGGTGAGGTGAGGTGAGGCCTGGATTGGAAAGTGGGGTAAGCAATAATGAGGAATCTGTCCAATAGGAAAGATTCAGTCCAGGAGAGTGCAAGGCTTTGGAGCCAAGTCTAGAAAGGAGGAATAGCATTATCGGCCGTGCTGAACGCCGCTCAGAGGTAAACAAAATGAAGACGATGGCACCGTGGACATCTGCAATGGGACACATGTTGTCTAAGACCGAAGGCATAACAAGCTCTGTTCTACAATCAGAGTAAATCAGACTTAGTTATTGTTGTGTACGTCGTTACCTTCTATATAGGATTGAAGTTGAAAGGTAATGTTCTTTGATAGGACTTTTCCCAGGTAGTAGAAGTTGGAGATTTACCAATTGTTTTTAGAGGGTGAAAAGATAGGAGGGTGGGGGCAGTTCTTCATTTCCAGGCCCATTGACTGTACATGTCTTAAATCCCCTCGGCTTGGGGATGATGGACAAAGCAACTCTATCCACATCTTCATGGGGTTGTTGCAAAGACAATGCATCGCAATGTTCTTCCTTCCTCCTTTTCATCCTCGGGCATGATGAGTTGAGCAGAGGGCACGTGCGGTGTGGGCCAGTAAGGGCAGCCATTTGAAGATGGAGGGGGAGGCAGTCATCAAGGGGAGAGACAGAATTGGTAGCAGATGAAGTGTCATTTAGGAGACCATCATCGTAAATAGGGAAGAAAGATGAATGAAGGAGATGGAAGCAGGAGAAGGAGTGGGGGGTGCAAGTAAATGTGGGAGTGGTGAGAGAGAATTTACAGATGAATATTTTAGCTGACGGTTACAAGAGTACCACTTCACTGCTCGTCTGTACAGTATTGTTTGGGAAGTATTTTCTCTGGTGCTTCCCGGGTGGGGGCTTAGTTTGCTTCAAGGTGGCAACCTGGTTGATGGCGGTGCAGTGCAAAGGAGAGAGTTCAGCGAGGCATGGATATAACCGGGGCAGGGGGTCAAAGGGAGAGTCTAGTTAAGCTCAGAGATGACGGGAAATAGGGAGAGGTGTGAGATTTTCTTCCAAGGGCTGGATTGTGCTGCGGGTAGTGGAGTGCAAAGAGCAGGATACTAGAAGAAGGATTAAAGATCAGATGCGGGGGGGGCTAGAAGTGGGGGGGTAGGGATGCAGTGGAGATCTGCTTCTGCTCTTAGACCCAGGGCTTCCGTGTGGTGGGCAAAGGCATGGGCAGAAGTGTGTCTGGTGGCTCAATCCATGCATTGAAGTCACCAAGAATCAGGAGGTAAGAAGTTGCACAGTGGTGTCAGCAAAATTATCATTGAACAGCATGCTGGCCTGTCGGGTGGCATCATTGAAAGCAGCATGCTGGCCTGTCGGGTGGTATCATTGAAAGCAGCATGCTGGCCTGTCGGGTGGTATCATAGAAAGCAGTATCCTGGCCTGCCGGGTGGTATCATTGAAAGCAGCATGCTGGCCTGTCGGGTGGTATCATAGAAAGTAGCATCCTGGCCTGCCGGGTGGTATAATTGAAAGCAGAATGCTGGCCTGTCGGTGGTATCATTGAAAGCAGCATGCTGGCCTGTTGGGTGGTATCATAGAAAGCAGCATGTTGGCCAGTCAGTGGTATCATTGAAAGCAGCATGCTGGCCTGTTCGGTGGTATCATAGAAAGCAGCATGTTGGCCAGTCGGTTGGTATCATTGACTGCAGCATGCTGGCCTGTCGGGTGGTATCATTAAAAGAAGCATGCTGGCCTGTTGGGTGGTATCATAGAAAGCAGCACGCTGGCCTGTCAGGTGGCATCATTGAAAGCAGCATGCTGGCCTGTCGGGTGGTATCATTGAAAGCAGCATGCTGGCCTGTCGGGTGGTATCATTGAAAGCAGCATGCTAACCTGTCAGGTGGCATCATTGAAAGCAGCATGCTAACCTGTCGGGTGGTATCATTGAAAGCAGCATGCTAACCTGTCAGGTGGTATCATTGAAAGCAGCATGCTGGCCTGTTAGGTGGTATTATAGAAAGCAGCACGCTGGCCTGTCAGGTGGCATCATTGAAAGCAGCATGCTAACCTGTCAGGTGGTATCATAGAAAGCAGCATGCTAACCTGTCGGGTGGTATCATAGAAAGCAGCATTCTGGCCTGTCGGGGGCACCATTGAAAGCAGCATGCCTGCCTGTTGGGTGGCATCATTGAAATCAGCACGCTGACCAGTCAGGTGGTATCATAGAAAGCAGCACGCTGGCCTGTCAGGTGGCATCATTG
Organism: Ambystoma mexicanum; assembly: GCF_040938575.1. NCBI lineage: Eukaryota > Metazoa > Chordata > Amphibia > Caudata > Ambystomatidae > Ambystoma > Ambystoma mexicanum. The sequence goes on from NC_090931.1 coordinate 1,538,230,629, forward strand.
AAAGCAGCATGCTAACCTGTCAGGTGGTATCATAGAAAGCAGCACGCTGGCCTGTCAGGTTGCAGCATTCTGGCCTGTCGGGTGGTATCATTGAATGCAGCATGCTGGCCTGTCGGGTGGTATCATATAAAACAGCATGCTGGCCTGTCTGGTGGCATCATTGAAAGCAGCATGCTGGCCTGTCGTGTCGTATCATCGAAAGCAGCATGCTGGCCTTTAGGGCGGTATCATTGAAAGCAGCATGCTGGCCTGTCAGGTGGCTTCATAGAAATCAGCATTCTGGCCTGTTGGGTGGCATCATTGAAATCAGCGCGCTGACCTGTCAGGTGACATCATTGAAAGCAGCATGCTGGCCTGTCGGGTGGCATCATTAAAGCAGCATGCTGGCCTGTCGGGTGGAATTATTGAAAGCAGCATGCTGGCCTGTCGGGTGGCATCATTAAAGCAGCATGCTGGCCTGTCTGGTGGCATCATTGAAAGCAGCATGCTGGCTTGTCGAGTCGTATCATCGAAAGCAGCATGCTGGCCTGTAGGGTGGTATCATAGAAAGCAGCACGCTGGCCTGTCTGGTGGTATCATAGAAAGCAGCATGCTGGCTTGTCGAGTCGTATCATCAAAAGCAGCATGCTGGCCTGTAGGGTGGTATCATAGAAAGCAGCACGCTGGCCTGTCTGGTGGTATCATAGAAAGCAGCATGCTGGCTTGTCGAGTCGTATCATCAAAAGCAGCATGCTGGCCTGTTGGGTCGTATCATTGAAAGCAGCATGCTGGCCTGTTGGTTGGTGGATGATGAGAGCGTGGAAAGTAAAAGGCTTTAGAAGGGCCGAAGTGGACACGTCCACATTCAGACTTGCTCGGGAGGTCAGTGACAGTAGAGGGAAGGATGGTCCTGTGGATGCAAGTGGCACCGACATGCCATCGAGTTGGCCGCTGGGTGATCCTTGGGGTGTGGCAGTAGAGGGAAGGATGGTCCTGTGGATGCAAGTGGCACCGACATGCCATCGAGTTGGCCGCTGAGTGATCCTTGGGGTGTGGCAGTAGAGGGAAGGATGGTCCTGTGGATGCAAGTGGCACCGACATGCCATCGAGTTGGCCGCTGGGTGATCCTTGGGGTGTGGCAGTAGAGGGAAGGATGGTCCTGTGGATGCAAGTGGCACCGACATGCCATCGAGTTGGCCGCTGGGTGATCCTTGGGGTGTGGCAGTAGAGGGAAGGATGGTCCTGTGGATGCAAGTGGCACCGACATGCCATCGAGTTGGCTGCTGGGTGATCCTTTGGGAGTGGCAGTAGAGGGAAGGATGGTCGTGTGGATGCAAGTGGCACCAACATGCCATTGAGTTTGCCATTGGGTGAACCTTTGAGTGTTGTGTGGTGAAGCTGCAGCTAGGGCAGGTTGAGCTCAGAGATGGTGTGTAACATATCCTCTCTGATAGGGATATTCAGAGCACAGTAGGATTTTAAGGCTAGACAGAAGTATGAGACGTGATGTTGAGGGGAGTCTGGTTTTTTAAAAGGTCTTGGAGGATTTCTGCAGCAGTCCTGGGAGATTGCATTGCAAAGGAATCTGGTGCGTGTAGCTCTCTCAAAGTGAGGGTGTGAATAATGCAGGCAGTGAGGTGGTGACGCTAGGGGACTTCTTTAAGTGATGACAATGGGTAAATTGGAAGAAGATCCCAGAAAATTCACTGAGGGAACATTATTCCAAGTGGCCGGGGGAGTGGCAGGCAGGGCAGGGGAGGGGAAGGGAGGAGAAAGAGAAAGGCAGCATCCTTTGGGGGGAAACCCAGATGTTGCTTGAAGTTATTTTACAGAGGAGGTGCCTGAGAAGCCAACGGAAGGGGCCGGGGGCTTTCTACTCTCACTTTCAGTGACTGAGAATAGCAGATTTAGTTTACGATGATGACTTGTGTAGACAGAATTTTCTGTAGGGTGGGCGTAAAACAGCCACCCAGAATTAACTACTGTGACAAATCGAGGGAATTTGTCCCTTTTCCCAAAGGCGCCCCCCACCTGCCTGTGAGGCTCGGGAGGTGAGCGCGGTCTGCAACATCTCCCTAGGGGTCGAAGCATGTGGGACCTCACCAGGAGAGACTCCCCCCTTAGGGCTCAAGGACTCCCGTTCCCGTGAGGAACTCCCTAACCCACTCCACATGATGGCACATATATTTATATTTATTTAAATATACATTACATTTATATTAGTGATGTCTTTTTTTTATGGTACGTTGCACGTGCATTATTGCTCTTTTTATGTGATCTACTTCCATATTTGTAATAAAAGAAGCTATTCTGCATAAATCAATATGTGAATGGACTGATAAAATATGAGGACGGTCTTCAGGTTGAGTATTACAGAGTGTGACCATTGGGTAAGAGATGTATTTTTGTGACTGTCTCACTCGATAGTTTCCCCTTTGTATGTTTCTGGGTCTCCACCCACCACTCAGATTGCGTGGCACTTCATCTCAGCTCCTCCTGCGAGGGAGAGACCAGTATTTCTTGCGAGGGTGGAGACCCAGGGCAGCTCGAGGAATGCTGCTGCTTCAACGAAGACGGGGACCCCAAAGACCTCGAAGCCGCTGAGGAAGGAAGCAAAGCCAAACCAGATGAAACATACTGGCGTACTAGCTTTACAATGCTGAAGTCTTGCAGAGGAAGAAGGTGCGTGAGGAAGCTAACCGTGCAGACCAGAGGCAGGTTGGGAGCATGGATCTGCACTGGCCAGAAAGACAGCGTCCATTAATAAGCACTGCAGCTGGACAGAAGGTGGGTGGAGGGCGTGGGGGCCACAGCCGAGCCTACGCTGGGCTGCGCATCTGCACACGACTCTGAATTGGGAAAGAACTGATAAACAGTGCATGGCGGATCAGCCCCGTAGTCCATGTGGGGCTGAGAAATTGAATACGGCGTTTTAGGGCAGTTTTGCTAAAGTCCACTTTAGGGTAAGACTTTATACACTATCCCAATGGTTTATAGATCCCCAACCCTTAGTATCAGTCTGTAATTATAATTATAATTACTACTCATGGAACCTTGGTCGAGTGGCAGAGCAGTCAGGCTTATCATAAGAGGAAGAGGTGAGCTGCAGGCAAGTACACTGAACCCAGCTAGTAATGCACACCAAAGAGACACTTACGCATAAATGTATATTAAAATATAGATTTATTATAGTTAAACAAGATATGCTTTTAAAAACTTAGTACATTAAACCAAAACACATCAAAATACTTTTAGATACTTTCAAAAGGCCACTGCTTAGTTGGTAGTTGCTCGTGGTTACATTTGTTACAGCTTTTGACACTAAGAACAGTTCTACCGTACTATCAGTAATAACGTGCACACGCGCACACGCAAGGATATACAGTAATTTAATTTAGTTAGCAAAACCACATTTTTTGGAAGAAAAACCGTTAGGTAAATACTAGCAGAGCTTTATGTTCTAGAGGCAGTTTCTTCACAAAGCAAGGATTTTAAAGTCTAAAACGCAACCCTAGCTAAAAGGCAGTTTGGAGAGGCTCAACGTCTTGGAAAGCAGCAGAACAACGAAAACACCTGTGGATAGTTTCTAGTCTCTAGTCTTAAAGATGCAAGAGGATCAAACAAATGTTTGATACAGTGTTAAAGGACTTGCTAAAGGGACACAAGCAGCAGCTAGGGTCAGAGGTAAGAGGGGGCACCCTGGACACCTACGTGCACTCCAATGCTCTGGAGCGACTTTATGGATTAAGATAAGCAATTCCTTTTTCCCCACAGTACCTTAGGTTTGAAGAAATATTCGTGGCTGGATTCTCCTCAATGTGGCAGCGCTAGACCCAACCTCTGTATTCCTTGGTCTGGTGAAAAAAGGCAAGACAATGGACAGGATCTCTGAGCAGCAGTTTCGAGGGAGGAACCCTGGCACGGATTTCATCAGCTTCTCTGGTCAGTCTATGGTTTTGCTGCCTTTTCTACAGCACCAACAAAGGACACGATTCGCCCAGTCAATCTTATTCTATTCCTGCAGTCCTGCACTCTGGTGAGGGGAGTTGAATGAGTTAGATTGTGTATCTGGAGAATCCACTGGAGCTCAGCAAACATTTGGAAGGATTCAGCCAAGAAGATGCGCCACAATTCGGTTGGAGGTGTCCTGGTATTTGCGGTCTGCAGCTGTGGAAAGTCACAGGACCTCGGGAGATGGCTCCGATTGGAGTTCGTCTCATGACTGGTTGGTCCCACCAGTCAAAGGGAAGGAGTCATCCTCTTCGGAGTTCCTCTGTCACATAGAAAACGGGGTCAGGACAACAGTGGTCGCAAAGGGTCTGCAGGCGTCTCTGGTCGTCTTCTTCTTTGGTTACTTCTGTTTCCAGTGGTCGACTTTCCTTTCACCTCAGGAACCTCACCTTTTGTTCAGTTTCAGCACACACTCCTCTGCAATCTCTCACAGCAGTTTACAAAAAGGGGCGTATGGCTGTCCAATCAGGACAGCCAGCCCCCCAGTGGGAGCTGGTTCTATTCAGGCACTCAGGCAGACAAACGGCAGGGGAGTGAAAACTCTCCCCCACTTCCTGCCTGCCCAGACACACTGGAACCTAGGCTGGGACACCCTAGAGTTCCTGCCAAAGGCAAAACACTCACACAGACCTCTCCCTCCCAGAATGGTCGAAGGATAACAAAGAACAAACACGCTAGAAATGGCGCAAAAAAGAAAGAAGCCCACAAGTTTGTACTTGGGTGCCTCTATTGTGCACAACCGGGACTGTGAATACAGTCTGCGGTAAAAATAGCACAATGGTACACAGAACACGTCCACTGCTTTCAGCCATAACTAGAAATGACCCCCATTATTTATTTTAATAGAATATCCTGTTCAAATATGTCCTTTTGTCTCCTGTGTTTGACTTACCACAAGAGGCAGAAAGAGAAAGGTGGATAAAGAAAGAGGGAGGAAGGGAGAGAGATGGGAGGAGGCAGTGAGGGAGTCAAGGTGGTGAGAGCGAGAGAACGAAACAAAGTGACAGATAACAGCCAGCAGCGGGAGAAAAGAACTCCTGAGAACCGGGGAGAGAGTGGGATCAGTGGAGGAGTTGTTTAGAGATACAATGAGAGAACATATGATTAGGTTGAGCTTTACTGGTTGAAATATCAGTTCATAAACATTGCAGGAGAGGGGAATGGGTGAATATATTTTTCTGCAGTGTTCAGCTCAGCCCAGTCTAATATTTTTGTTAATATTGAAAGTATTCAGCCAGAACAGAGGGGAAGTAGGACTAATGAATAATTGCTGCATGAGTCTAAAATCAAAAGTGTATTCCCATCAATAGGGTGGAACTCATCGTTGTTTACTTTCTACAACAGGTGACATGATTATCGATCCCGAAGAGTCATTCAGTGTAAAGGGAGATGAAAACCTACACCTGACCCACCCTCCAGACACAGAAGCCTGCGAAAGAAAGAACGACTCCCTCCGCTCAGTTGAAGTAAAAGGTATGGTATTGTGCGGATGGGCCTTTAATCACCTTAAGAAGTATGTGTTTGTTTGTATGTAAAGAAAGTATATTATACAATCGCCCGGGAAGGGCTAGTTGATTCTCAAGAGTAAAACTAATCCGAGTCTCTCCGAACCATAGAATTTGAGACATTATATACATTTTTGCAACAGTTAAAACACTCCCATATATATTACAATCCACCCCCCACACACACATGTGATTGGTCAAGACATATACAAAAGAAATCCAATCTTTCTCCAATTCCCCTGTTCTCATTGGTCATGTTTTATCTGATCTACGAGCTTCAGTTAATTTGTACAAGACACCCTCTTTTAGGATTGTCCGTGGTAGGCCATGACATCATCACATAGTTACACATTTATAAACAAACATCATTTATTACAAGTACCAGCTGGCCGGAGACCTCTTAATCCTAAGTGTAATTGCACATGGTTTGCACGAATACTTCAAACAATATGAGGAGTGGAAGAATAAACCAGTTCCCTTCTAACTGGTGATAACCTTCTCACCCACCACGATTTTCTGTCGTGTTCGGAGCACTGTAATCTAAATGACTACCAACTCAACACGCATGGCCTCTGGTCACATCCTGAAAAACAATCGAAGCCCATGAAGTATCGGTCACTCTGGCCTTGGGCATCTCTACACCTGACGTTTATTGCTTGTCAAAAAGTAATAAATAACAAGCTCCCATGCCCTTAAAAGATTGCATCTTCCTTCCGCGATACTACCAAGCCATAAAAACCATGGCCGGCTTGTTGGTTGACCACCTGCTTGGTTAATCATTACCACTGCTTCAGCTTCCAAACCTGTGAAACCAGTTTTTCCCAGTCACTCAGAATTCACCTCGCAACCCTGAGTGCAGAGTTTAACCAATGTATAAAAGGAGCATACTGAATATGGATTTGTATATTCCCCATGTGTGTATATCAGTGAATGCATGTTTAATAATTAGTGTGTCTTCTTCACAGTGGGTTTTTCGTGACAAGTCCCCTTCCTTGTATGCGCTTTAAGTTGCCCACCTTCTAGGCACTTTGTAGCACACCAAACCTAGATTGTGTTTATATTTCATTGGCGATTTTGACATTTATCTAGTGGCGCACGTGCAAATCTAAAATGTATCAACTTAAACACAAAATAACACTTAAAGTAACTCTTAAAGTAACACAAATCCCATTCTCATTAACTACGCTGGATACATAAAACATTGAAACATCACACCAACTTCACTGCTCCTCCAGTCACAAATATGGCTAGCATGATTATCTGTGCTGTTCAAATTCAAAATAGATCACAAGTCCCCCCCCCCAACCTGGGAGTGCATTCATGAGCCTGAGAAAGATGGCAGTGCCTTGATGAACTACATATAGCCGCAGGTAGAACACTTCTGGATCCTGTGTCAAAACATGTTTATGGCCCCGGGCCTTAGGGCCCTGAGGTTTGTAGGTGCCCGAGGTGATTTGCTTTTGGCTGCCCCAGTGAACTGTGCCACAGGAGCGAATGCCTGGCACATTCATGTCCGGGTGACTCTGGTGTTGCTTACTGCGCAGACTGGGGTACTGTGGAGATGCTGTGGATCGGCACAAGGGGTGTGAGTGGTCCCATCCTGCCAGGGTCGTTACCTGCAATGATCCATCTCAATGGGCCACTGCCTGAGGCATGGAGTAGCATGCCCGCATCAGAGCGAAGCTGCACACCTCTGGTGTGGCGTGTTCTTGATGGGGGGGCCTCTCCTGTGCCTAGGGAATTTCGCTATCAGCTGGAAGGTGACATGTTGTGCCCATTCTGATTTCCAACCAGTGTAGTGGCTACATTGCTTGGCGGGTTGTGGTGCCCTAGAACCCCGCACTTATTTTGATTAATTGTTGAAGTAATGAGCCCGGCTCTGGCAGTGTACTTTTAGGTGGTGGGGGAGACATAAGAATATGAAACCATACCTCAACAAAAAGACTAAGGACCCTGCCTGGATGCCCAGTCGAAATTAAAATAGTCCAACATCCTATGTCAAACGCCTATTTCCAACCCTCACACTTATAGCAAATAATAAGGGGTAAAGGGGTTCTCTCTTCCAGAGGATTGACTCCCTTCCTCTGGACAATGTTCATTTGTATGTGGGAACCTTGCCTGTGTGAGTGGCTTCCTTCTCAAGGTTTCAGGTCTCCTCAAAAAGGCAGATATAAAGTTCTAGGTCTCCGCAAAGTTCACAGTTCCAAGAAGATAACTCTCCTCTCTTGGCTTCTCGGGATTCTTACAAACAGTACCAGTGCTTAGGACCGGTTCACTAGCCTGCCAGGCATTCTCTCGTGTACATAATTCTCTTGGTTTCATAATGTTATGGTCCCCGAACCTTCTTACAACCGTATTGCAGCTTGACTGGGCCTGGATCACTATCTTGCCAGGCCTCTGTCTTTTTGGGGTGCTCTTTCACCCCCTTCTGACCACAGCCTCTGGGGTCTCCTCTGCCTTTCCGGTCCCCCTCCTCATACCTTTGCACTTGGTCCGTGAGGGTTCCGGTCCTCGGCAACACCGGTAAGATTCTGCTGTTTCCCCTGGGCTCTCACAGTCTTCTCTTGGCAGCTACTGCAAGAAAGGCATGGCATCAACAGTAAGATAGACACAAGGGACCACAGTTCAAGGGTGTTTATTGAACTTCAACCAGGGTGTGATAAACGCCTATCTAATCCTAAATCTACAGATCGAAGCAAGCTACGACCATCAAATAATAATAATAACAGTCCTAGTCGTGTCTTGAAAAAATAAAAGGCCTATGTTACAAAAAAACAATTGCCAATCATTACCTCTAAATACAAATAGTGTGGGAAACAAGGTTATGGAAAAGAAAGAAGTGTTCAAAATGATATGTCAGGATGTTCGGGTCGTTGGCCTCCCTTCCCCGTGTTTTCAGCACTGGACAAGAGGTTCACTCGAGGATAGCACAATCTCTGGCTTCTTTAGCACGAAGATACAGTTCAAGCAATTGCATTAGCGCCTTCGACGCACAAGTCTCCTTGCTCTCAAAGTCTCTTCACCTCGAGGGCTTGATGTAAAACAAAAAGTTCCTTTCCTCTTTAGATTCTCACAAGTATTCAATTTAGCAGATTCACTATTCACCCTGGATGCCCCTCAGCTGGGCTCAGATCCCTTTAACACAATTAGTCTCCCTCAGCCGGGCTTGGACCAATGTGTCATGAATCACAGAGTGTGCCCCTTTTGGGCTTCTTGGTCCCTGTCACAGCGGGCTTGCACTCATTAATACTCCCAACATGGCCGTCCAGCGTATCCCTTCTCGCTCCATGCTCTGGACATAGCCTTTTCTACTAATAGACCACGCCTTCCGTGGCTCCGCGCGTCTCAATGCTATTGCGAAGTAGCGACCAGACGTGTGCTCCATAGCTCGCGGTTCTTCTCCTTTTTCCAATCCCGCTATCCCTTCCTAGTCCTCCCCCTTCTACTTACCTCCTGGATTCCTGGCTAGCGTGCTTCCACTGCCTCCTGGATTCCTGGATTCGGCGTCCTGGAAACTGAAAGCATTCTGGATTCGAAAGAGAATGGGGCAGCCTTCTTCAAGACCCGGTCCATCCGCAAGAAGGCATCGACCAAGGACACGAGTAAAGAACGGACTCAGGTGAGAAGGGGGGGAACTCCTTGACACAATGTCACTTTTACATCAAGTATCGAAGACTTTTGAATGTGCATGGGGTTTGGCTTGACCCGTTTCAGGACCACTTCGATTTCACAATTCCTTTTCTTATAGCGTTAGTTACCTTGAATATCTAACGGAGACGTGTGAATGAGCACCCACGTGATGCCAGACCACTCTGTCTACGATATCGTATCTTAGCTTCAAAGTTCAGTCACTCATCTGCTCTTTTAATTATATTTGCAATGCTTACCACAACTTCTTACGCTGTTTTCTTCAATTTTCTTTATACAATATTGCTGCTTGCAACCTTGGTTTCCACACAGACCGGTCTGGTAACAGTCTCCCTGACTCACCGGCTGTGCTGCCTTCACTGGTGCTTCTTTGTTGTAGGAGCCATTGACATTACCACGGCGGCAAACGGCTCTCCTCGCCTTGACTATCAACGCAGGTGATCCCTGGCTACCTCCGACACATAATGCATGATTCTTCAGCTTTAATTCCAGGTCACATGTTTCCTATTCTCAAAGGCTCATGAAAGATACGGTCTTTCAGTGAAAAGGTCAAGGGCTCTTTACTCCTTGCAATCCTCTTTGGCCTCGCCGTCTTCCACCTCGTATTATACTGCCATCTTGTAACTGCTGCTTCCTCGTGTGCTTTGCCTTCCTCATCATGCTCCGCCTTTTATCTGTGTGGGAAGTCTGATGGAAGTCAGGTGTGTGTGTGTAATACTCAGTAATTGCCTGACCCTGCCTGACCACTGTAGTGGGACATGTCAGGTATACAGATCAGGTGTTAGTCCGTTTTCCCTCACAGTGAGTTGTCTGTGAGAAAGTGTTTGTGTCAGAAAATGGGCTAGGGAGTTGAGTCCCTACATATCCTCAATGGTAGGATGGGGTTGAGGTGTTATAGGGAAGGGGATGCCGTGTCTCGCCATCTGGTGTCCCACTTCCTCTCTCTGAAGACCCCCCATCCAGGTGATCCTCCCGCACTGGTCCACCCCCAGGAACTGGATCCAAAGGTGATGGCCCATTTCTTGGCCGCCTGGATGACAGATCCCCGGGGACTAGCGGGTGAGACACCTTCAGGTGTCTCACACTACCCAGCTGATCTCTTCTAGTTAGGGAGTTTCCTATTTCCCTGAGTCCCTTCCACCCTGCAGGCGCTCAAGAGTTCCCACCCCCATTTTTGGGAGGCACGCCTGTCTTCTTGTTTCCCCAGTGAGGGAGACTCCAGCTTCCCTCTGTTCCCCACAGGCGGCTGGGGGTCAAGGGATCCCCCTCGCTGGGCACTACAGTGGTCCACAGCCCCTTCGGTCCAGCACAGGATTCCGGCTTCCTGCACATCCAGGCAAGGCTTGACAACACCTCCTGGTTTCTATCTTCTATTTCTACTCTAGATGGACTAATTGGAAACTAATAACCGCTAGACTGTTCATTGTGGTTTTCAAGTGTGATCCTCATGCTTCTGTGCATCTCCCTCGTCACAGTACTAATCTTCGGACTCCCTTGTGATCCATTAAGCCATTAGGGGTCTTCCTCGTCACAGTACTGGAAAAGGGATCTTCACTTTGGTGACTCCTATTCTTCCTCGTCCCAGTACTTTCCAGGGAAATGGCAGGGTGACCACAACTCATGAGCCTATTTGGGAAGGGGATGTTCTTCGGTTTGTGGGAAGGGTGTCTAGTGTCAGGTGATGAGCGGGGAGAGCACAATCTCTCCTGATGGTCATCCCTAATCCAACAGGGGGGCCTCCCATCGATGAGATCCTCCCGCTGAGTACTACCCCTAGGGAGACGATCATGTAGCAGCCTCACCTCCCTGGCCACATTGGAAGGGGCTCCCACTAGGAAAAAAGGGCAGACATCTGAAGATTCATCACAAAGGAGTGCATTGAATAGTGACATAGTAGGAGGTAGTGGTGGTAGAAGGTAGCAGAAAGCGCTCAGTTATGCATCTGTACTGTTATATACCTCTGTAAAAGGGCTCTGTTGCTTCTCAAAGCGAGGTCCATGCTCATTAAATACCATAATAAGAACAATAATAATCGTAGTAGTTGGGAGTAGTGGTAGCTGTGGGAGGAACACAGTGGCAGGTGGTAGCAGAGGGCAGTAGTCAGTGTTAGAGGGTGATAGCGATAGCAGTTAGCAAGAGTAGTTGTGATAATAATATAGTCTGAATAGAAGGTGGAGCAGTAGTAAGGAGGAGGGAAGGAAATAGTAGTGGAGGCGGTAGTTGGGGCAGGAGTAGTTGGAAGTAGAAGAGTAAGGAGAGTGATAAAATCTGGGTGGAGGTGACAAAGGTGGAGTGTGAACGTGGAGGCACAGGAGTACGGTGGGAGGAGAACCAATTAGGACCCAAGGTAGAGAAGGGTAAGGTGAGAAAGTGTGTGAACGACAAGTCGTGAGATCAGCGTGGAAGAAGGCGCCTTAGGGAAACCACCAATAGACCAAGTTAGACAAAAGACAAATATGCATCCCTGATCCAATAGTGACTAACATCCCCATTAAGGACGCCTGGGCTAAGGAGAGGGGGAAACTGAGGGAAGAAATGGGAGAGGAACATCCCTAGTGCCAACTTCCCAAAGAGATCTCTTCTAAGAATCTACAGCCATTCCGTCTGTCTTAAGAATAAACACCCTTGAAAGGTTACTGGGGCATTAGAGTGGTTATTCGTGGTGGCCACCCATTACGCTTCTCTCAGAAAATAATGTATATGACTATTCTAGAATTTGATAATGTGTCTTGATCCGTAAGACATGTGTAACATTCTTAGGAATTCAGTATGTACTGGAACTGATAATTAGAAATGAATACAGTAAAGCATTTTAAAGGGCCGGTTTACAATACTAGGAGAATTAAATAACCATTTTGTCTTCTAATTTTTTTTCCTTCTGGGAAAAGATCACGCTCAGATTAAAACCAATGATTTGTTTGTTCTTGGAGCACAAATGCAATATTGTTTTTTTGCCACTGATTTGTTAGTAGTGCTACTGAACCTTTGCATTTGGTACAGTAAAAATAACAAAATATAGAAAATAACAAACACAGTTGTAGATCACTGCAAGCTCCTCCCCTGACCCCTTGGAAGGTCTCTGAGAACCCCAGCGCCCCACTGCTGCTGAGCTTATCTGCATCCCTCTCAACTCCCCCATACAGATAATATACCCTCAGTGTGGTGGCAACATTCCTGTAGGACACATGTGATGACATGTCACCAAATACCCGGTTGATCCCTCCTTTGGAATGTCTCTCTTCCTGCTGCTCACATTTGACTTTTTAACTAATAAAAATCACAGCAAACCCTAAACGCTTAAGATATCTGTTGCTGTCGGCTACAGCTATGGTAACTCTAGCAGACACTCATCTGACAACATGACTCGGCCAAACGGAGAGAGACCAAGAGCAAGAGAGAAGAGAGACAGCCCTAGGTCGGCATATGATGCATTGAGTGCAGCTAGTTGTAGTTTTATTCTTTCTGTCAACCCAGGCTACTTTCAACTGGCCTTTTGTTTTCAATGTTTGCTTTTGCTGCTTTTCAATGGAGAAATAATGGGAGCTAAAGGTGGGAAAGAAAGACCAAATGAAGGAGAGAGTGATGGGGAAAGGCAGAGAGAGGAATCATTAGGAGAAGAGTATTAGGGGGCTACTATATTGCCTGTTTTATTTGTCAACATAAGATCACACTTGCAGATATTCAATAACTATGACAATTGCTTGTTCTAACATCTAGAGGTAAGTGCGACACTGATAGGATCAGATGTTGCCTGGCTCTAAATTCAGAAGTATATTTATATTCTGAAGGTGTAAATCATGGATATTTGCTTTATATCACAGGTGACGTGATGACCAATCCCGAAGAGTTGATAATAGTAAAGATAGAGGAAGAGTTGCACCTGATCCACCCTCCGGACTCAGAAGGAAGAGAGAGAAAGGAGGTCTGTCTCAGCTCTGGTCGATGCAAAGGTACAGTATGTGTACTACTCGAACTCACAATACATCACAAGTCCCCACCAGCCTCCTCGATTCAATTCCTAAAGCAGAACTACATAGAGTAAGCATTGCAAACAACGTGAGGATGGTACACACCTCAGAATTATGTCAGGAAAGTGTTTATCATATTTACTTAATATGTTGTGCTGTTTCACTTTATGGACAAATTTACTACAAGGCTTGGTTGCAACCTCATGTTTCAAGCAATAACTCCTTTTTTTGTTGCAACATTTTTACTGCGTGATCTCAAAAAGGACTATGTGACAGGGGAGTAACGTGGCCTTGTCAAAAGGGGAAGGAAACCGCTCTCTGCCAGGGGTGGAAAGCCTAACAGGGAGGAATCAAGAGCCAGTCCTACCTTAGATGAATCAGTGATGATTTCTCCCAGGAACCTGGCCCAGTTGCAGTCGTCAGGCAATTAAGCCTAACAGCCCACACCTGAGAGATCCTGGGAGGTATACAAGGACTCCTCAGGTGCAGGCAATTGGAAGGAGCTGGAACTTTGACTGGAATGTGAGCTATAGTATAGTTGCTATGGTTGCTGTGCAGCAAACGTGTTGAAGTCCGAGGCGAGGCGCAGTTATCAAGCCATCGGTCTCAGGAATGAAAGGGGCTCCATAAACATGTGGCCAGACTGAAGACACCTTCAGAGAGGTAGGGTGCAGGTCCCTAAGAAGCCAGAAGCCGTAGAAATTGTGGCAGAAGTCATGGAGTCGTGGATGCAGTGCGATCCACAGATCAAGTGTTAAAGAATCTGGTGAGTGATGCCTGGCGTTCTAATACTTTGCGCGACCATTGCCAGCAACAGTATTCAGTTCCCTATTCACTCGCGTGTGATGTCTAGAGCGGGTCCTGCAAGGGGACCTCGTAATGGGGCGGTAAGATGTTAACGGCGCCAGCACCTTTACCGGCGCCGTTAACCCCTTACCGCCCCTCTCATAATGAGACCCTTTATCTTGTGAAAACTATATCAAAGAGTGGTCGCGTGTGCCTAATTATGATTCCTAAAGAAAGACTGAACCCTGTTCTTTACTTTAAGGCAGCATACCTTTTCATATATAAGCAGTTAAAGTGCATCTACTTTTGTAGAAGACAACAAGCATTTCCCAAGCAAGAGCCTTCCCATATTAAAAGTGAAACCTGCCTTTGTCAGAGTTAAAAAGCAATCTGTTACTGTGAAGTTAATAGTTTAATTGGCCTAAAATACACTTGTGCATGCATTACCTGAAGCTAAGAGTGGCGCCATGGCTTCTGAGTAATTGCTTGGGCTGAGAAAGTTGGGGAAGGGGAACTGGCTGCTTCTAAAGACTATTTTGAAGTTAACACAACCTGAATTGCCAGAGTTTGAGGATGCCAGAGAGAAGCGAGTCTTAAAGGCAAACCCAGGTTGTTATTGTGGCAGACCGACAAGAGAGGCAAAGAGGCTGCTCCTTTTGAAGAGAGATATTCAGAGGAAGAGGGCCTTCCCTTCTTCAAGGTGCTGAAGTACTTTAGAGTATATCTTGTTGTAGACTGTCTAGAGGTACAAATCACTGAAGCTGTGGTAGTATATCTGGTTGTCAGTGGCTGCAACATTGTAGTAGCCTAAACAAAGTGGAGTCCTGTGAGACAAAGGTGACTGATCTCATTGTGAATCAAGTAGAAGTGAAGTTATTGGTGTGGAGGCAGCAGCACCGTGAAGTCATCCTGACAAAGATACCATTGTGAATTCTTTCTTTTCTAAATCTTTACATTTTCAAGAAACAAGTAGTAAACAGTAGAATACAGTCAATGCAATGTTCTACAATATTGCATAAATCATATTTACAAAATAAATGAATAGAGCATATTCGGAACTACAATTTAACAAAATCAATACATAATGAATATAATCCCACCCCAACAAACAAACAATACAAAACACACACAAAGAAACACACAAAGAAACACACAACACTCAAAACCAGTCATGCACAATCATATTGCCAAGCGCATTAGAGCCACCATATAATTCATTGAAGGATGCCCAGATGTCATCATAGCACTCTCTTTTTCTAAACATCAGCTTTTCATACGTGGACAGTACACCCAACTCACTCAGCCAAGTTTGTATTTGTGGCTTTTTCCTTGGATCCCTACTTTTAGTATTTGTTTTTGTGCAACCACAAACGTTCGGACAACCCACATTCTCAGATGATAGTTCACTCCCTTACAACATCTACTCAGCCTCAGTAATGGGCATCTCAAAATCTCATTCACAACATATTCAATCTGATCAAGGACTTCTCTCCAGAACAATGTAACCCTTGAACATCCCCATAGCATGTGAAGGAGGGTCCCTCCTCCATCCCCAAAACCCCAGCAATAATGATCATTCTAGAGCCCTAGTAATTGCTGTCTCTCCAGAGTCAATACAATCTAAATAAACATGTTTGTCTAATCAACCTGACCTTAAGATCCAATTTCATCTGGGTAGCTTCTTTAGACATATTTTCCCACTCACACTGTGACTATTCAGAGTTCAACTTAACTGACCATTTTGACCTTAAACGTCCCTAACCATCAGCAACCTCCGACCGAACAGGTATGTGTATAAGAACATTTGACATCATCCTGGGTGGGCAGTCATAGATGTGAAACAGCCCTGGTCCATCAGCCAAAGGAATAGTAGACATATCCATCCTTTGACACAAGAAGGACGTCAATTCATTAAACCTCAGTCTGTCCCTACTCTCTAATCCATATTACATCTGTAATCTCTCAAAATTAACAATCTGATCTGCTTCAAAAACATCACCTATACCCACTATACCCTTCAACACCCCACTCTTCCAATACGACATCTTGTTATTTAACTGAAGAGACGGGTTATTGCACAATAACACCACCTTATGTAACCAGATAATCTGCTCCTTCTCATTCAACCACGGAAGCAGCGCAACACTGGGCATTCTAATAGTCCATAACCATCCAGCAACCATGTCGATCGGCGACTACGACTCGAAGCACCGCTGGACGGACCAAGTGGACGAAGAGGGCAAGGATGGAGAGTCCATGGCTCTACCGTTGCTGGCGCCCACTGAGTTGGTGAGCTCCCCTGGTGTGTATGTTAACTAGGTGTTGGAGCGTGGCAGGTAGCTTTGGTGTCTAGAGGAAAGGGACACGTAGTATAGGGCTCTAGTCAAGTGTCTTTGGGCCTTAAGATGCATGTGGTGTCAGCAGGGAGTCACTTGTATAGTGGAAATCCCTTGGTGTAGGGTTAGGGGTCGGCAGGGAGTTCTATTTGTTGGAAGTGGGAATATACGCAGTAGCATGGAGATCTGGGACATATGTCTTTGGTAGTGATATGGGGACACTGGATTTGGAGATGACAGAGCTACAGCATTATTCATGGGGCAAGAGGGAGTGACCTCTCACCTTAGGGAGCATGAAGGTCATGTTGTTATCAAACAATTTGGGGCATATGGTCACAGGTGACCATTAGCGGGGACCTGCAGCGGATGAACCGGAAACCTGAGAGCTTCTAGGGAGCATCGCAGGGCATATGTTCCTGGAGCCGGTGACTTGGGGTTAGGGCCTGTTAGTGATGGCAAGAAGCACAAAACCTGCAAGGGTGAGGTGGTGACTGTTATTTGGCATTTATATAGCGCTCTGTATATCATTGGTATGACCTCAAAGCGCTTGTGGGTTGAACGCCCTCTCGGACCGTAGTCCAGGTCAGTCGAGAGAAAAGGGAATCCTAGGGTGCTTGGGTGCACTCAATATGTGAGCAGCTGATGTGATTGCTTTATGGTAGCTGGGTTTATGTGCGGTAGCCGGCATGGGGTTGTGAGCGGTAGCCGGCCTGAGCAGCTGGATAGGATTGTGAATGCTGACCATTGCCACATCTGAATAGAGTAGCGCTTGTTGACCAATGCCACGTCTGGACTGCATCGGGAATGCTATCGAGGCCAGATTGGATGGAATTGCGAACACCTGCTTGCCTCATGTAAAGACATGTTTCAAAGGTGAGCAGGGGCCAAATTTAGACATCGTTGTGAATATTGGTAGGCATCATATATCGAAGCGATTGCGACTATCAACCCGCTCCGGATCTAGATAGAAATGCAGAGATGTTCACACGCCACACCTAGAAAGAACGTGAAATTTAGCACATCACTTCTAGACAGCGATGCCAATTAGCAATCCACTAACAATCTCACCCCTCTACATACACCTCTTAAACTGTAACTAACCACAACCCTATAGCACAACAACCCACACAAACCTCACTACACCGCAACAACAAAACAAACCACACATAGGCTTGCACAACAGAGCACGACGGCTACCGACCGGAAAACACCCCAAGTCCAGCGAACTGTGTTAACCGGGCTGAGGCTGCCAACGGCACATCACTGCTCTCTTGCACTTTTCCCGCTTAATCCCCCTAACTCACCCTGCCCTCTCTCTTCAGAGCTGCCAGAGCGCCAGGGGACCACTCCGGTGGTGATAGTGCATGGTACAAATATCTTTCAACATTAACATTAAAATAGTAGGCACAAAATTAACAGATCTTGGCATCTTCCACATAGAATAAACACTTGCAAGTCGGAAGGGAGTTATTGCCCAAGTCTCCATAGTCACCCAAATTGGTTATCCACACGAGTCTGTTCAAAATCTAATGCAGCCTTCTTAAGGGCAAAACCACTGAAATACTCTGCAAGATCTGGATATCCAAAACCCCCACATTCAACACCATGAGCTAAAACATACTGAAGAATGTGTTTAGTGTTCTTATCCAACCCATTAAAAATCGTTTGAAAACTCTATCTATCTTATTCTGCAACTGTTTCGAGAAAGGTAAGGGCAATGATTGAATAACGTATAACACTTTTGGTAATAATGTCACCTTTAACACACTAATCTTTCCCCATATATCCAAGAAATATTCTTCCACTTAACATCTTTCCTTCTGACTGAAATCACTCTTTCCACATAAACTTCAAAAATCTTTTTCAGATCTCTTACCAAAATAATTCCCAAGTTAGTAACTCTCTCATCTGACCACCTACAATTCCATCCTTCAAAATCAGTCATAGAACTGTTGTTTGTTAACAGGAACATTTCACATTTCAACCAATTAATCTTATGGCATCTCAACTTCATTAAAAATATTCCTCAGAAGTGGACTTGACACCTGAGGTTGGTAAAGCGCAACCACTAAATCATCTGCATATGCCAACACCCTAATTTCGACAGGTCCCATCTTCAATCCTTTAATAACCACATCCTGATGAATAAGCGTTATCAGTGGTTCAAAGGCAATATTGAAAAGAAAGTGACAAAGGGCAACTCTGTCTCGTGCCTCTATATAAACAAAATGCCTCAGAAATATTGCCATTGGCCCAGATCTTGGCTCCGTTATGTAGGCAATCACCATACTCGCAAAATGATCACCAAAACCCATCTTCTTCAAAATAAATCTCTCAAAAAGCCAATTGCGCTTTTCAATTTGTCATACTTATTTCAAATCGCGTTGATAAGGGGCCTAATATTATCATACCCATATCGTTGAATAATAAATCCAGATTGAGAAAAGTGGATCAATTCTCCAATACAGCAACTCAACCTATTCTCATAGATTTTCATCAGAATTTTCATATTAGCATTCAGCAATGAAATTGTGTGATTATTCTCACACTTAGTATGGTCTTTGCCTGGCTTGGGGATTAGTGTAGTTAAGCTTCCTTCACACTCACGCATAATTCACTCCTTCCCAGCAAATAATTATAGAATTTATACAATATCGGAGAAAGCTTTTCTGAAAAATCTCGATAAAATTCCACAGGCAAGGGCAGGTGATTTGTGCACCTGTAGCTGAGTAATAGCGGCAGTAATTTCAGTCTCTAAAACCCTCCTCCGCCAGCTTTAAACAATTAGCCTCTGATAATACTGGTAGTTCAACCTTCGTGAAGAATGAGTCCAACTCATAATGTGTAGGAAATATTGTTTCAGAGTAAAGAAACTCATTATACAATTTGAAGCAACTTCAGATCTCTTAATTAGTCAAAACTGACACGCCATCAGCATCCACAATATTTCTAACAACCGATAAATTCGAGTAACTCCTGAGCTTCCTAGCCAACCCCTATTTCACAATTCTGCCAAAATGTGTGCCGTCTCCGTTTGTTGATCAATTTTACAATTTAACAACTACTTCAGTCTACCCAACTCAAGCATATCATTATCTTCCTTTGCAATTGCATAACGCCTCTGAAGTATAGCCAGCGAAGTTTCCAACTGTTTAATCTCTGCCACACTTTATTTCCTGGTGTGATCAGTCTGACTGATCAGCTCTGTGGGAAACCTCAGGGTATCCTCACTCCTACTCCCCCTGGATCCTCTTTTCAGGTGGCCAGGGAAAGGCCATTGCTTTTGGATCCCGACCTTGGCGGTAGAGAAGCGAGGGAGGATCACCTGGAGGGTCCATGGGGGTTAGGAATTAGATGCGGCATTCCGCATTTCCCTTTCAGGGGAAACCCTCGATCCCAGAGGCAGGTATGGGATATTACCCAGAGATATTAACATTCTAGAAGCACCAGAAAGAGGGTGAAGAAGAAAAGGGTCAAGGTGAGACATGGTATCCCCTTTCCCTATCGAAGAACAACCTAACCCTCCCCCAGCCTTTATGGGCTATTGTCAAACATCTCCCCTCATTCTCCTATATATGTGCTTTCACAGTACCGAGACGAAGAAGAGGCAACTAGGAGTAGTTAACACCAGTATCTCCTTATAACACTCTAGTTCTGGGACGAAGAAGATGCCTGCAGGGTTCTGTGAAGGTCCAGCATGTCCCTATAGCTATGGTCAGACAATTATAATTAGAAGCTCATACCTGCAACCTGTCAAGGGGTTGCAGTTGTATAAGAGGAGACCAAGAGAACAGCAAAGAGACCAACAGGAAGGCCAGTGTGGAGCAGGCAGCAGTGCTGGGCCCTGCAGCAACGCCAGGACGTTGGCAGATGATCGTGGACGCTGTGCAGCCCAGGAGAAGTTGAGCTGTAGGAATTCCTCGGGCTAGGGAGCCTCCTTGGTTCAGGAAACGCAGCTGAAGCTGTGGGCAAGGAAAAAGAAAGCGACCCGCCGACAGGTTCCACATAAGCAGACCAGAGCTGCCGGCAATCCCAGAGAGGCATCAGAAGTGCGAGCGGGGCTCGCAATCCAAGGCGAGCTGGCAGGCGGAGCAGGAGTCCAGCGCAGCCAGCTACCGGACAGGACCGCCAGAGACTGGTAAGTGGAAGAGATCCTCACTTTAGACCGGGACACTCCAAGGGGGCTGGATGTAACCCGAATGAATGCTGAGTAAGCCGAAAAGCTTGCACAGAGTGCAAATGAACCAACCCAAAGTTACAGGTGGTATGGGCAAGTGGCAAATGAAATAATGATAAAAAAAAGCATACATATTGAATCCCGACAAGAATGAAAACTTTGAGAGCAAATCTAGGAGTTAATGAAAGTGTATGGCAAAACTCCCTTTTCAAAGCAACAGATGAAATACGAACGCAAGGGTGAAAGAGCATGATAGAAAGGTGGGGAATGAGATAAGACCACCGTAAAGTAAACAGTGCAACACAGCCCAAGACTAGCATAGGATTTGTGACATAGTGTGTTTGCCAAGAGGCGAATGAGGAGAAGCAAGGAGAGTGTGAAACTGCATATAAAGCCAAGAGGCAGATAAGAAGAAGCTAAGTGAATGTGAATCTATACGCAGGGCAGATACAGAAGAACCTGTGCTGGTAGAAGAGCCTAAGGTTCCTTGTTGCGTGACTTGTGATGGGGGGACCGTGTGGTCTGACAACTGTGCCTAGACCAGGGAACCTTCAATTGTGAAAACCAAAGACATGGTGAAACAAATCAAGAGAGTAATGTGAATGGACTGTTAATGTAGTCCACAGGGAGTGTCCAGTTGACCTGGAGTTGTTAATAATTGAAAGACTGAGACCAGTATAAGTTGCTACGTTGATGTTTTGGTGAAGGAAACCCCGAGACTTGATGAACTGCCATGTTGTCTTTAGGACGGAGCCTCAGGGCTCCTTTCTTTTGAACTGTATCGCCTTAATCTTGGGGAAGAGAACTGTGAGATACCTGAAGGTGTCTCACTCACTAGTCCTCGGGATCTGTCATCCAGTTGGCCAGGACACGGCCATCACTATTGGATCCAGTTCCTGGGGGTGGACCAGTGCAAGAGGATCACCTCGATCAGGGGTCTTCTGGGAGTGGAAGTGGGACACCGAAGGGTGAGACAGGTTATCCCCTTCCTTATGACACCTTTTCCACCTTATGCCCAGTAGGATACTTAGAAACTCAACCCCCCGCACCCTCTTCTACAACACAAACCCTTTCTCCCACTGTGAGCGACAACAGACTAATACCAGAGCCGTTTACCTGACATGTCCCAACACAAGGGTCAGGCAGAGCCAGGCAATTGCCGACAACTACACACACCTGGCTGCCCTTTCCCTTCCCCATAGGGATAAAAGGCTGAGCATGAGAGCCCACGCCGAGCAAGGCCGAATGCATGAGGAAGCAGCTATTCCAGGACGGCAGTTCAAATGGAGGAGAATGGCAGCGATACCTGAAAGGAAGTCAAGGAGGGAGTTGCCCTTGCCCTTTTCAACACAGACCTGCAAAGTCTCAGACAAAGGAAACATAAGACCGGGAATCGCAGCTGGCGAATGGTGTGACGGATGTCAGCAGTGCATGGATCCCAGCCGCACTGATAGCCAGGGCGGGGAGACACCGTTGCCATTGCGGTACTGTCCTTGACTCCAGTGGCAAAAGAAACGCCAACCAGTTCAGCACAGCCGGTGAGTCGGAAGAACCTGATAGTGGGTCAGACTGTGTTAGGCTCAAGGTTGCAGTGGCAACAGTAAGAAGATTAATAGACACAGGTCTTTTTGTGAACTAACTTGGTACCAGAGATAGTGGTCCAGTGCCACATGGGCGCTCATTCGAAAAAATCTCCAGCTGGTACCCCTCTTCTGATCAAAGCGAATGTGGAATTACAAAAGTATTGAAACTACAAGTACCAAAAGGCCATAGGGAAGGCTGGCGTGAGGTTTCAAGGTTGTGATACAAAAGTCAAGCCAAACCCCTTGTACAATTGAAAGTCCTTGAAATGTTGCAGAGGTTTTGTCGATTGTGAAATTGTGAACCCGACTGAGAGAATTGTGAAATAGGCGTTTGTGCCCGGCTGAGGGGAACGCTGTTCGAACTGCTATTTTGTGAAGCCCGCACTTGCCATAGGCTAACAGAGTGACCCAGCGAGACTTGACCACCCTTCGAAAGTCTCTGTTTCAAATTGGCAAGTGCTTGGGAAGGTCTGAGCCCGGATGAGTGGGACCTAACTAAAACTAGATGGTTGTTTAAAATGACATTGAAACTTTTGAATATTAAAAATGAAGAGTTTGCGATTGAAAGGCGGTAGTGATCGCGACTGAAGGATGTCAAGAGAAAAGCTAAAGGAAGTGAAACCCACATTGTGAAGAAGCCAAGTGAACTACATTGCAACGACACGTATGAACCCAACTGAGGGATGACCACAGTGAGTGATTAGTCTGAGCCTGACAGAGGGAGGCTGACTACTGAGAAAAGGATCGGAGCCCGGCTGAGGGGGATCCAAGGGTGAAGGGTAATCACCCCATGTGAAGATTAACAGAAGGAACTTTTTTTTTATTGTTTTTGGCTTATCAGGCCCTCTGAAGCAAGAGTCTTCGCATGAGAAGAGACTTGGGCACAGAATACCCTGATATGGAGAAAAGGAGCTGTAAGTTTGTGGTAGAGAAGCCCAGGAGTGAGCTGTGCTCAACGGTCCAGCCTTGCCCCGTGCTAAAAAACATGGGGAAGGGAGACCCCGGCTATAACATGCTAAATTAACATTTTGTGAACACTTCTATCTTTTCGTGTGAACATTATCCCACACTATACTGTAGCATAGCGGTAAGGATTGGCAATATGTTTTTTAGTATAGGCCCTTTTTTTTACTAGACTACTAGAGCTGTATTATTATTATTTGATGGTCGACGCTTGCTCCAATCTTAGATTCGGGTCTAGATTAGGCGTTTATCTCACACATTATACAGTTTAGTAAACACCCTTGAACTGTGATCCCTTGTGTCTGTCTTACTTTGATACCAAACCTTCTTTATAGAACCCCAAGGTTTTTGTGGTACTGTATTGCCTTGAACTTGGGGAAGGGAACCTCAAATATTTGTGGACTATCTTGAACTTGGGAAGGGGAGCTGAAGAGGAACCTAGGAGCTGGAAGAAGCTGAGAACTTTGTGTTAATCACCATTTCTTTTATTATTGACCTCGCTACACATTGTTTAGCTTTAGTTGTGAGGGCAAAGATAGGGTTTGGACACAGACAGACTTTTAAGTTGAACTTTCTGACTCAGACGTTCCTTAGTTTCGTTCAGGTACGGAAATCCCACTTTATCATAGAGCAAGTTAGGCACTCAACCATCATGACACTTGATTTAATAAACCATCTTATTTTAAACTTTACATCTGTTGTCTGTGTCTTGCTTCATGATGCCTTAACAGTTCCCCTCTCATTGCAGCCTTAAAGCAATCTCAGACAATACTTATATCTGCGGAATCCAGATGCCCAATGAAGAACGTATCAATGTAATTTCCTAACCCCTACGGTTTCATCTTTCAAAATACATGTATTCAATCTCCACCTCCTGTAACCTTGACTAATCTTCCATACAGTAAACTTCAATCTAACACTTGCATGGTCTGAAATGTTCCTTTCCTGGCTATCCACACGTGTGGCCCCATCCAGCAACGCATCAGTCATAAACAAATAGTCCAACCTTGTGTAGGAATCATGTACTGGTGATTGAAAAGTAAATTCCCTGCCATCTGGAAACATACCGCTCCAGACATCTACCCTATCAAAGCTATTGATTGTACTCCTCAAACCATCCGGTACATTCTGTCCTGGGTATCTACAAAATGCGAACAGATCCAATCTGTCATTGAGGTCGCCCCCCAGAATCATGCGGTCGCCACCCATGTTCTGCAGATGCATTGAAAAAATCCCCCAAAAAGCAGCACCATGTGCACACAGCCCGTAAAATCAAACCTCCAGGATAATATCACCCAATTTAAATCTTCTCTCCATATCTTTATTAATATTCTGAACCACAACATTTAACTCCTTTCGGAATAAAATACAAACTCCCCTTGATCTGGTAGTATAGCAACGCAATAGCACTTGGGTGTATCTCGAATTTAGCAACATATTCTGATCACATTCTAATATATGGGCCTCTTGCAAGACAGCAACATCCACCCTCGTTCTCTATAACTTGTTGAAGATTTTGTTTTTCTTTGAAGCACAATTAATTCCCCTCACATTCCAAGTTAAGTGAAGTTACCCATAAACTAAACCAACCAACAATTGTTAACACATGTCATAAAAACCAAACCCATGTGTGAAACTTGGTATGGGCAGAAATGTTTGAGGGCAAAAAGACTGAATCCAAAAAGACTGAATACGGTATACCGAATTTGACCGCATATATATGTGGGGGGGGGGCAGAGGGGGAAGTTAATAGGGTAAGGAGGAGCTGCGAGGGGTCAAAAGGAGAGAAAGAAAATAAAATCACATTTTTGGGATTTGTACCAGGTGCCTCAGACACCGAAACGAGAAATGTTTTTTGTTTGTTTCTTATGTGTGACAATGACCCACAGAATGACCAATTGCCTGACACCTCAAAACTAGGTGAAGCCACTCAAGTTAACTATATATCTGTATTTATTTATTTTAATTTTATTGGGCATTTGAAGGCGCTTATACAGCAAGAATTGTGTTTCAAAGCGCCAAGTCAAAAGGGAAGGGAACAAGTGAACAATACCAGACAAAGGAATACAAAATGACAATGAAAAGCAAATGACAACAGCGGTATTACTAGGCCTCGTGACATTCAGAGTGTGCAAGTGCTGAGACAGAGAGGGGACCGGGGATGGGGGTAAGTGCTGGCGGGTCCAGCAGATGGGAAAATGCCAGAGACCCAGTTGCAAGGTAACAGGTAAGTGACAGGTAAGTGCAACAGGTTAGTGCAAGGCGGTGACCACCCAGCAACTGAGGGCTTTAGCACGGGAGGGAAAGAGGGAAGGAGGAGAAAAGGAAAGTCTTCAGATGCTTGCGGAACTTGAGGTAATCTGGCTCAAGACGTAGAGAAAGAGGGAGGCTGTTACAGAGAAGGGAGCCAGCTGAGGAAAGAGACTGGCTGTCCGTTCTCTGCTAAGAGAAGCACTTGACAAGCAGGGAGTTGGAGACAGAGGATCGGAGGGATCTGGAAGGTGAGTATTTGGTGAGAGTGAGTTGCATTAGTGTGGTCCCTGACCCCAGACAAACTTATGGGGGAGACAGGGGGATTAAAATTCGATCCTTGCAGCAACCGGGAGCCAGTGGAGAGATTTTAGGACTGGAGAGATATGGTCCCTGGACTCGCAGCCCTGTTCTGGATCAGTTGGAGGGGGCAGCGAGAAGAGGAAGGTAGATTAAGGAAGAGGCATTTGCAGTAGCCCAGCCTGGAGAATACCAGAGTTCTGAAGACCTTGAGATTCTGGGGAAAGGTGAGAAAAGAGAGAATGCCTCTGAGGATGTGAAGTTGGAAATGGGCCTTCTTGGCAAGGTCCAAGATGTGAGGAATGAAAGAGAGAGTGGAGTCGAAGATGACACCAAGGTTTCTGGCTTCAGAGAAAGGAGAGGGGGGAGAGCCCATAGAGGATGGCCAGAGTGAATGGAGGAAAGAGGGTGCAGGAGTCCCCATAGGAAGGATCTCAGTCTTGCTTGCATTGAGACAGAGATCATTAGAGGTGAACCAAGACTGGATGGCGGGCAGGCAATCAGGAATGACAGAGGAAGTAGGAAGAGAGGCAGCAGGGAGTTTGAAAAAGAGTTGGGTGTCATCTGCATACCACTGGAAGTGTGGGGAGAAGATGGAGATCAGGTGAGCGATAGAGGCGATATAGATGTTAAAGAGCTAAGGCGAGAGGATAGAGCCCTGCGTAACGCCACAAGTGGAGTTAGAGGTGGGGGGAGGAGAGGGAACCCAGGATCACCTGGTAGGGATGGTCCGTGAGGAAGAGCAACCAGTCCAGTGCCCGGCCAGAGATACCAAGGGAATCATGGAGCCTCTTTATGAGGATGGAGTGGTTGATTGTGTTAAAGGTAGAGGAGAGATTGAATAGAATGTGAACAGTGGGCGAGTAAGAATCAAGAGTTGCGAGCAATTCTTCACAGGTGTTTATGAGAGCAGTTTTCATGCCTCTGAATGCTCAGAATCCAGATTGATGGTCGTGCAAGCGACCAACGAGCTCAGTATGCTGGGTTAGTTGGGGAAGACCAACTTCTCCAGGAGTTTCCCAAGGAAGAGAGTCGTAGAGATGGGGCGGTAGTTAGTTGGGCACAAGAGGTTGTCAGAAGGCTTTTTCAGGAGGGGCCGCACAAGGGAGTGCTTGAGAGAAGAGTGGAAATACCCAGGAAGAGAGAGAAGTCAGGATGTCTGGAGTTTTACCAGTGAAGTGGGTGGCCAGTGCCGCGCAGAGTGGATTGACTAGTTCCCAACAGATGTTGAAGAGTTCAGCCATGTTAGAAGCTTCAGAAACAAGGGCCTGAATGTGAGCCCTCTTCTTGGAGTGACTGGAGAGACCATTTTGCCTTTGGAGTAGACGACAGGCTAGTTTATCAGAGGATTAGCTCGAGGTCTGCCACTCCTGTTCCGTAGCTTTGCACATGCGTTTCAGGGCTGCTAGAGCAGAATCATACCAATTATTGCAGTTGGTGAAAAGTTTCAGGTGGATCCTCATGACAGGGGCAGGAATGTCAAAAGTGTTAGTGATAGCGAGATGGAGATTGCTGAGAGCAGTTAGTGGGTGAGTCAGCAAGGGGGAGGGAGACAAATGAAGGTGGATATGAATGCAGCAACTGAAACTCAATTCATCAGATGGATTTCTGCAAATGAGGCGGGCAGAACTGGAGGAGGTTCGGTCAGAGGGCAGAGGGATCCCAGTTGGGAGGAGAGGAGGGAGTGGTCAGCCCAGCAAAGTGGGGTGGAGAGAGGGGTAGAGAGCAGAAGATCAGCATGGATGAAGGCATTGAGTGTATCCAGCCGAGTGGGTAGGACCAGAGCGGAGAATAGTGAGGGAGAGAGATGTGCAGAGGTCACAGAAAATGGTTGAGGACGTGTCGAGGTGGATGTTGAAGTCACCCAGGAGGAGGAGTTTAGAGGTAGAAGTCAGGAGAGCGTAGGAGAAATTGGCCCATTCTGATAGGAAAGGGGAGATAGGGTCAGAGGGCCTGTAGATAGTGCCAATGGTCAGAGATATGCAAAGCTTGCAGACAAGGCTTTCAAAGGAGGAGTTGTGCTGGGTGGGTATGAGGGAAGAAGGGACCCACTCAGGAAAGATCAAGGCTACTCCACTGCCAGGATGGTTGGGACGAGGGTTAGAGATGATCTTGTAGCCGTCAGAGAAGAGGGAGTCAAAAGCATTGACTGAGCTGGCATTGCACCATGTCTCGGTGAGAGCGAGGACGTCGAGATCAAAGTCTTCAAGGAGGATGCAGATGTCGGAAGAATGTGTGATAACTGAGCGAGTATTAAACGTGGCTAAGTGAAGCCAGTCACCACCATTTGAAGGTTTTCCGAGGTGGGGTACAGGGGGTGGTACGCCAATCGGAGAAGGGGAAGGTGGTGTAGGGGAGAGAGAGGACGGAGGGATAGCAGGAGTTGGAAGGAAGCTGGTGAGAGCCTGTTAGGAGCTGATCAAAGAGACAGAGATTGGGTTGACGACCCTGAGCCATGATAGTGTCATTGCGATAGATGTTAATGATGCACCTGGACGATGAGACGGTTCTATGTCATTTTCTCGATTTTGTAGGTTGCCTAACCAAAACAACAATTTGGCCTACAAAAATAGAAATAAAGGACTTTTCTTTACCCATCACTCCTAACCCCCACCCTCTCTTACCCCTTTTAATTAAAAAAGGGGGGTTTCACCCCAAACCCCCCCTCCCTCAGCCCCCACCACCTCCCTCCCCTCCCAAGACTCCCCCACCATTACACACACAAAAACACACAGACACGTACACCCAACACACACAGAAAACCTCATGCATGCATGCACTTACCTGTTTTTCCGGTCCTGACGTGCCTGTTAGCCCCTGCACGCACTCTTGTGTGTTGCATGGGTGACTGTCAGATTTAGAAAGACTGCTCTGTGCGGTCACAGAGCCTTCTTTATATTCGTTTTTATTGTTCCATTTATTTTTTAAATGGTCTTTTGATGTAATACTGATGAGAAGCCAGCCAAGAGTACTTCCCATCTAGTGCCACCATTAATGGGTGTGGAAGAGAAGGGGGAGAGAGTGGAGATCAGGTGAGGAGTCCATAGGTGTGGAGAGGGGACAGGTAAGAAGATATCAGTGATAATCTGTCTGGAAGTAGCGCTGACATAGGTGTCTGCGATAGGTAAGCCATGATTAGAAGATAGGGGATCTTTTAAAAACATTTTTCTTCCAGACTTCGTGAGAGAGGGAGGATCAGTGATAGAATAGCAGTTAGAGTAGATGGGAGAGATGGACAATGCCATTAGGATTCAAGAGAAAGGAGTAAAGGCATATAAGAGAGGACTTCACAGGCACGACACGACTCAACAGGTGGCCTAGCAGCCGAGTGAGGTAGTTAGATGACCAACAAGAAGTCTTATGCTGAAGCGGCAATTCAGGAGGAATGGAGGACCATCAGGAGAGGCAGTGGCAAGCAGATCCAAAGGGTGCCTTCGACAAGAGTCAGGGTAGAAATACAGCAGAAGAGAATGAGTGGCGATCAGGATCAGCAGATAACAAAGACTGAGAGGGTCATTGTTACGAGCAGGCAGCAGCGGTCCCCATTTTGCAGAAGAGTTCCAAGCAAACAGGAGGGCTTGCGAGGTGTAGATCAGGTGGCAAGGCCCACAGTACGATAGAGAGTGGCAACATTGGGAGCCTCTGTGTTGAGCAAGGGTGTTAGGCCTCAGCACGCAGTGAGGTGAGGTGCTAGGCCCCGGATTGTGATGGACACTCTACTGTAGTGGAGGAAGCGATGGGAGGCCGCAACATGCGCCAAGCTCACTGCCAGGGACAAGCGTCGAGGAGAGAAGGGACGCTAGGCCGCAACTTGCGGCGAAGTGAAAGAATGTCACTCCAGGGCCACTACAATAAGATAGCAGGCTGCAACTTGCGCAGAACTGACCTAGATCACCAAACTCCACACTGCCAAGCACTATTATGAAAAAGCAAGGCATCAACGGTTGTTCTGCAGCAGGCTGACTCACCACTCCAGGACAACTCCAGCAATCCCTAGAGTTGCAGGCCATGAAAAAGATCCTAGGGCAACCAAAGCAGTCCTGCGCACCCCGAATCAGCCGATGTGGGATCAGGAGTTTCAGAATAAAAACATGCAATGCACTGCTTTGGCTGGGCCCAGCTACCCAAAGAGGCCTCTTCCTCTGGAGACATGGAGTCAGCCCCTTCAAAGGGTTCAACCGCACAGGCCATCCAAATCCTCCCCCAGGAGCAACACCCAAAAGGAACCAGTGATAACTCTACCTGAGTCTCCGTAGGGGGTGTCAGAGCTTTCACCTTGCATACTACATGATCCCATAACACTGGGTCGATGCACCCAGCTCCCAATGTAGGCCACCGTAGGCCAACTCTGTACATTTGGCTGGCTACTCCGCTAGCATCCAGTTCACTGTACCAGAGTACCAGTCAAGTCAACCACTTTGCATGAGGACTGCATGCGCAGGTCCCTCCTGTGCTTATTCACCCGGCAACTCTGCTGGACGCTCTGACTCGACTATATTGCGTGGGCCTGCTGGCAAAATTCCTCCTCCAGCCTTAGTGCT
Organism: Ambystoma mexicanum; assembly: GCF_040938575.1. NCBI lineage: Eukaryota > Metazoa > Chordata > Amphibia > Caudata > Ambystomatidae > Ambystoma > Ambystoma mexicanum. The sequence continues at coordinate 1,538,260,676 of NC_090931.1, forward strand.
CCCTCCGGGCCCTCCAGCAGATATCTCAGTGTTAGGAGCGGCCCTGGTGTCATCTCCTCCCATGTGCTGATGCCGGGAGAGTAAACCGACTCCAACGACACTTTCCTCCCCCTCGGGGCTGCCATGAAGCGGCCCCTTTATCGAACAAGGCAGGGAGGTCGGTCTCTGTGTAGCCAGCAGTGCCCTCTAAGACTATCTGTTGCTTGTTGCACATCAGATCCCCTTTTTATTGTTGTTAGATACAAGTGGTTATATGTGGATCAGTTGACTGTTCGTGCCTGCTGTGCATTGTGCGGCTGTGCTGGGATTTGGATTCTTTGACCTCTGAGGGCTGCGGGGCATAGAAGAAAGGACCCTGATGCATGTGCTGAACGTCATGCTTCTGCGATTGCCTAAACCTCTGGGAAGACAAGGATAAATGGAGGATGAAGCGCCTCGCAATAATATGCTGGATCTATGAAGCAAGGGCTTGGACGAACGGAGTAATTATGGGCCATTTGATGCAGCCGCTAACATGCATGCGAAGGTTTGAGGATTTCAGACCATTTTTGAGAGGTGGCATTTAAAAAGAAGCATATCATTATTGGCCTCTTCCCCACCCTATAGTATATACTGGACGCTTTGCTGCCTAATACACGAGCAGTGAGGCTACATGAAGGAACGGTGGCGTAAATGTATTGATTGTAATAACTGTTTGTCTTCATAGCGCCAGGCAGAGAAGGAGATTGCATCTCTAAAAATGTCATCTCCAGGTGGATAGTCAGATGTATCCAACTGTGCTATTCCCTTTCAAATAAAACACTGCCTTTTTATGCCCAGGGCCCACTCCACAAGAGGTACTGGAGCCACTCTGGCTTTCATTGCAAATATGCCCTTAGACAGTATTTGCAAAGCAGCTACATGGAGCTCAGTGCACACTTTCACTCGGCACTACTGCATTGACACTCATTCAAGACAGATACACAAGTGGGACAAGCGGTTCTAAGACATTTATTCGCTCATGACCCTTCTCACATCCCATCTCCTTCTTCTTCCACTGCTCGCTAATCTATGCACAGCATGTGATCTAAGCAGATTCCACAAGCCTCAGGAGGGATACATTACTCACTGTAATCGTATTTGTGATGCTTGTATCTGCTTAGATTCACATGTGCCCACCCTTCCTCCCCTCTGAGAGAAGGTGCATGAATGCCTGTGGTCTTATCTATCTTATCTGCTTGTATACTCTGTACTCACGCTACTCCTCATGCTACCTCATGTCAGAAAAAATACAATCTGAGGGTCCTACACGTGTGAGGGATCATGGGTACAGGGGACGTCACACTAGGGATAGTATTACTGGCACGCCCTGATCGACGTCCCTTTTCGAGTTTTAAAAAACAAACTGTAATACTCTGCAGTTTCCACTAGATGTCGGCCTATGCACAGCATGTGAATCTAAGCAGATACAAGCATCAGAAATACGATTAGGGTGAGTAATGTATCCCATGTATATATATATTGTGCTATACAGTAGAAACACATACAGTGGTATGGACAGTGCAAATCTGGTATTTTACCCCTCCTGACTGAAGGTTCCTTAGCAGGTGTAGCCTCCATTAACTTAGACAAAAAGGCCACTGCTCTTACATGGTCATTTGACCATCCAAACAACGTGTACGATTGCAGGATAAATCATGTCATATTTCAATTTCTTTTCTCTTGCTTTTTTCTTTGCCAAGGCGATCAGCTTCCTCTTCTCCACCACATCTTGGCTAAGATCTACAAAGACCATAATTTTATGGCCACCGCAGACAGGTCACTTAACTCTCTTGCATGCCTCAGAACCAACTCCAGGTCACTTAACTCTCTTGCACGCCTGAGAACCAATTCCAGGTCCCTTAACTCTCTTGCACGCCTGAGAACCAACTCCAGGTCCCTTAACTCTCTTGCACGCCTCAGAACCAACTCCAGGTCACTTAACTCCCTTGCACGCCTCAGAACCAACACCAGGTCACTTAACTCCCTTGCACGCCTCAGAACCAACACCAGGTTACTTAACTCTCTACCATGCCTCAGAACCAACTCCAGGTCACTTAACTCTCTTGCATGCCTCAGAACCAATTCCAGGTCCCTTAACTCTCTTGCACGCCTGAGAACCAACTCCAGGTCCCTTAACTCTCTTGCATGCCTGAGAACCAACTCCAGGTCACTTAACTCTCTTGCACGCCTGAGAACCAACTCCAGGTCCCTTAACTCTCTTGCACGCCTGAGAACCAACTCCAGGTCCCTTAACTCTCTTGCACGCCTCAGAACCAACTCCAGGTCACTTAACTCCCTTGCACGCCTCAGAACCAACACCAGGTTACTTAACTCTCTACCATGCCTCAGAACCAACTCCAGGTCACTTAACTCTCTACCACGCCTCAGAACCAACTCCAGGTCACTTAACTCTCTTGCTCGCCTCAGAACCAACTCCTGGTCACTTAACTATCTTGCACGCCTCAGAACCAACTCCAGGTCACTTAACTCTCTTGCACGCCTCAGAACCAACTCCAGGTCCCTTAACTCTCTTGCACGCCTCAGAACCAACTCCAGGTTACTTAACTCTCTTGCACACCTGAGAACCAACTCCAGGTCACTTAACTCTCTTGCACACCTGAGAACCAACTCCAGGTCACTTAACTCACTTGCACGCCTGAGAACCAACTCCAGGTCCCTTAACTCTCTTGCACACCTCAGAACCAACACCAGGTTACTTAACTCTCTACCACGCCTCAGAACCAACTCCAGGTCACTTAACTCTCTTGCTCGCCTCAGAACCAACTCCAGGTCACTTAACTCTCTTGCACGCCTCAGAACCAACTCCAGGTCACTTAACTCTCTACACGCCTCAGAACCAACTCCAGGTCACTTAACTCTCTTGAACGCCTCAGAACCAACTCCTTTATGGGAAACTTCAAGAATTTCACACTGAAGTGCTGTGGACGCTGTTCGAATGAAGGGTTAGGACCCAAAGACATGTGAGCCCTCTCAAGAGCCACAAAGTGCCTGGGTCCAAATCCAATATCTTCTGAATACATGCTGTAGGATTTCCATGCTCCACTTTTTCAGGAAGCCAGCTACATAGATGTTGTTCTTTCTGGATCGATATTCCTGTTCAGAAATCTTTTGACTGAACCTTTCATTTGGCAGCATCATTTCTCTGGCAGCATCCTCCATTTTCACAATCCTCATGTCCAAATCATTTTTCCTTGTCTCTAACCCATCACTTGCTCGTGGCCATCTCCAGGCATCTTTCCTCTGAGATGTACAGTTTAGCTTTAATTTCAGCAATGTCAGTTGCCATCTTAGTCAGCATATCCAAGATCTTTGCATCTCTTTCCTCCTTATTAAGGACTTCCCCCTCTTTATCACCAGCTTTAGATCGCCTAGCAGGTTGTGAAAGCTCAGGACTTTCAGTTTCAGCCATGGTGCTCTATAGACTTTCAGTTGAGTCAAGCATGCCATCTGAATCCTAAAACTGTAATTAATGGAATACTTACTGTTAACCAAGACCTGTGCATCACTGACAGTTGTGGGTATTCATTTCTTTTGAACTGTGGCAAGTCTTCCTGAAGAGGTGACACATCATCGTGGTTGGGATTACCGTTGGTGAATGGGAAGTGGATATTTCACCAGGGAGAAGAGATTTGCTATCATTGGAACTTTGGTTAACAAACCTTACTTTGAAACATCAAGAACGGAATTACTCAGAGGTGGCCCAAGGGCAAAGATGGATACATGTTTGAGATGAATAAGACAAAAACAATTTGTGCAACTTTATTGGACTCCGACAACTATGTTTAAACTTAAATTGATTGACAAGGAGGCGTGTTGAGGCTGTGGTAATAGCATAAGAACATTGTTACACTTACTTTGGAGTTGTTCACGTGTGCATACTTCTTGGAAGGAGGTTTTAGATGTAATAGACATGGTTTTAAACATTACTCTCACTAGGTCAGCTCTGCATATGATGTTATTGACACGTAGCGGGAGATGCTCAATTGCAAAAGAATATGGTGGATGGATTGATAAGGCTTCGGTGGTTGCTGTGAAGTGAATTCTGACAGTTTGGAAAACTAGGAAAAAGCCTATTACAGAAGCCTGGATAGTGGAGATGCAGATATTATCAAAATATGAGAAAGTATTACTATTAAAAAAAGATTGTGAAGACTTAGAGCTCTCATTATGGAGTCCTTCAATAATTGTTATGAGTGATGTATTTTTTTGTGTGTCTTGTTGTAATGGATTTGTCCTTTTGGTATTGTGTGTGGCAATTGATTACATTTCCAATAGATATAACATGTAACTACCACTAATATGATAGGAATATGTTTGCTTAAGGTTGTTATGATGATTTTATGGTAGTTTCTATTACTTAATATACTAATTTATATTTTAATAGTTTTCTTCTTCTTGAAGTTATGTGATGTTATTGATATTCTTTTGTATTGGACGCATACATTTAAAAAATAAATATTATAAAAAAATACAAATGTTCTTTGGTTGAACATTAGCAAAGTTGACCTTTTATCCTGGGGAAGGGAATGCACTCAGGACATCAGAAGGTTATCCAGATGGGAACGTTGTTTCTTGAATACTGGGGACAAGAATGCACTCAGGACATCAGAAGTGTATCCAGATGGGAATGTTGTTTCTTGAATCCTGGGGACAAGAATGCACTCAGGACATCAGAAGGTTATCCAGATGGGAATGTTGTTTCTTGAATCCTGGGGATGAAAATGCACTGAGAACATCAGAAGCTTATCCAAATTTGAATGTTTCTTGAATCCTGGGGACAGGAATGCACCTAGGGCATCAGAAGGTTATACAGATGGGAATGTTGTTTCTTGAACCCTGGTGAAGGGAATGCACTCAGGACATCAGACGTTTATCCAAATGGGAATGTTGCTTCTTGAATCCTAGGGACGGGAATGCACTCGGGACATCAGAAGTTTATCCAGATGGGAATGTTGTTTCTTGAATCCTGGGGAATGGAATGCACTCAGGACATCAGAAGGTTATCCAGATGGGAATGTTGTTTCTTGAATCCTGGGGAAGGGAATGCACTCAGGTCATCAGAAGTTTATCCAAATGGGAATGTTGTTTCTTGAAACCTGGGGAAGGGAATGCACTCAGGACATCAGAAGTTTATCCAAATGGGAATGTTGTTTCTTGAACCTGGGCAAGGGAATGCACTCAGGACATCAGAAGTTTATCCAGATGGGAATGTTGTTTCTTGAATCCTGGGGAATGGAATGCACTCAGGACATCAGAAGGTTATCCAGATCGGAATGTTGTTTCTTGAATCCTGGGGAAGGGAATGCACTCAGGACATCAGAAGTTTATCCAAATGGGAATGTTGTTTCTTGAACCTGGGCAAGGGAATGAACTCAGGACATCAGATGTTTATCCAGATGGGAATGTTGTTTCTTGAATCCTGGGGAATGGAATGCACTCAGGACATCAGAAGGTTATCCAGATGGGAATGTTGTTTCTTGAATCCTGGGGAAGGGAATGCACTCAGGACATCAGAAGTTTATCCAAATGGGAATGTTGTTTCTTGAACCTGGGCAATGGAATGCACTCAGGACATCAGAAGGTTATCCAGATGGGAACGTTGTTTCTTGAATCCTGGGGAAGGAAATGCACTCAGGACATTAGAAGGTTATCCAGATGGGAACGTTGTTTCTTGAATACTGGGGACAAGAATGCACTCAGGACATTAGAAGTGTATCCAGATGGGAATGTTGTTTCTTGAATCGTGGGGACAAGAATGTACTCAGGACATCAGAAGGTTATCCAGATGGGAATGTTGTTTCTTGAATCCTGGGGATGAAAATGCACTGAGAACATCAGAAGCTTATCCAGATTTGAATGTTCCTTGAATCCTGGGGACAGGAATGCACCCAGGGCATCAGAAGGTTATACAGATGGGAATGTTGTTTCTTGAACCCTGGTGAAGGGAATGCACTCAGGACATCAGACGTTTATCCAAATGGGAATGTTGCTTCCTGAATCCTAGGGACGGGAATGCACTCGGGACATCAGAAGTTTATCCAGATGGGAATGTTGTTTCTTGAATCCTGGGGAATGGAATGCACTCAGGACATCAGAAGGTTATCCAGATGGGAATGTTGTTTCTTGAATCCTGGGGAAGGGAATGCACTCAGGACATCAGACGTTTATCCAAATGGGAATGTTGTTTCTTGAACCTGGGCAAGGGAATGCACTCAGGACATCAGAAGGTTATCCAGATGGGAATGTTGTTTCTTGAATCCTGGGGACGGGAATGCACTCAGGACATCAGAAGGTTATCCAGATGGGAATGTTGTTTCTTGAATCCTGGGGAAGGGAATGTACTCAGGACATCAGACGTTTATCCAAATGGGAATGTTGTTTCTTGAACCTGGGCAAGGGAATGCACTCAGGACATCAGAAGGTTATCCAGATGGGAATGTTGTTTCTTGAACCCTGGTGAAGGGAATGCACTCAGGACATCAGACGTTTATCCAAATGGGAATGTTGCTTCCTGAATCCTAGGGACGGGAATGCACTCGGGACATCAGAAGTTTATCCAGATGGGAATGTTGTTTCTTGAATCCTGGGGAATGGAATGCACTCAGGACATCAGAAGGTTATCCAGATGGGAATGTTGTTTCTTGAATCCTGGGGAAGGGAATGCACTCAGGACATCAGACGTTTATCCAAATGGGAATGTTGTTTCTTGAACCTGGGCAAGGGAATGCACTCAGGACATCAGAAGGTTATCCAGATGGGAATGTTGTTTCTTGAATCCTGGGGACGGGAATGCACTCAGGACATCAGAAGTTTATCCAGATGGGAATGTTGTTTCTTGAATCCTAGGGACGGGAATGCACTCGGGACATCAGAAGTTTATCCAGATGGGAATGTTGTTTCTTGAATCCTGGGGAATGGAATGCACTCAGGACATCAGAAGGTTATCTAGATGGGAATGTTGTTTCTTGAATCCGGGGGAAGGAATGCACTCAGGACATCAGAAGGTTATCCAGATGGGAATGTTGTTTCTTGAATCCTGGGGACGGGAATGCACTCCGGACATCAGAAGGTCATCCAGGTGGGAATGTTGTTTCTTGAATCCCGGGCAAGGGAATGCACTCAGGACATCAGAATGTTATCCAGATGGGAATGTTGTTTCTTGGATCCTGGGGAAGGGAATGCACTCAGGACATCAGAAGTTTATCCAAATGGGAATGTTGTTTCTTGAATCCTGGGTAAGGGAATGCACTCAGGACATCAGAAGGTTATCTAGATGGGAATGTTGTTTCTTGAATCCGGGGGAAGGGAATGCACTCAGGACATCAGAAGGTTATCCAGATGGGAATGTTGTTTCTTGAATCCTGGGGACGGGAATGCACTCCGGACATCAGAAGGTCATCCAGGTGGGAATGTTGTTTCTTGAATCCCGGGCAAGGGAATGCACTCAGGACATCAGAATGTTATCCAGATGGGAATGTTGTTTCTTGGATCCTGGGGAAGGGAATGCACTCAGGACATCAGAAGGTTATCCAGATGGGAATGTTGTTTCTTGAATCCTGGGGATGAAAATGCACTGAGAACATCAGAAGCTTATCCAAATTTGAATGTTTCTTGAATCCTGGGGACAGGAATGCACCCAGGGCATCTGAAGGTTATCCAGATGGGAATGTTGTTTCTTGAATACTGGGGACAAGAATGCAATCAGGACATCAGAAGTGTATCCAGATGGGAATGTTGTTTCTTGAATCCTGGGGACAAGAATGCACTCAGGACATCAGAAGGTTATCCAGATGGGAATGTTGTTTCTTGAATCCTGGGGATGAAAATGCACTGAGAACATCAGAAGCTTATCCAAATTTGAATGTTTCTTGAATCCTGGGGACAGGAATGCACCCAGGGCATCAGAAGGTTATCCAGATGGGAATGTTGTTTCTTGAATCCTGGGGACAAGAATGCACTCAGGACATCAGAAGGTTATCCAGATGGGAATGTTGTTTCTTGAATCCTGGGGAAGGGAATGCACTCAGGTCATCAGAAGTTTATCCAAATGGGAATGTTGTTTCTTGAATCCTGGGGAAGGGAATGCACTCAGGACATCAGAAGTTTATCCAAATGGGAATGTTGTTTCTTGAACCTGGGCAAGGGAATGCACTCAGGACATCAGAAGTTTATCCAGATGGGAATGTTGTTTCTTGAATCCTGGGGAATGGAATGCACTCAGGACATCAGAAGGTTATCCAGATGGGAATGTTGTTTCTTGAATCCTGGGGAAGGGAATGCCCTCAGGACATCAGAAGTTTATCCAAATGGGAATGTTGTTTCTTGAACCTGGGCAAGGGAATGCACTCAGGACATCAGAAGGTTATCCAGATGGGAACGTTGTTTCTTGAATACTGGGGACAAGAATGCACTCAGGACATCAGAAGTGTATCCAGATGGGAATGTTGTTTCTTGAATCGTGGGGACAAGAATGTACTCAGGACATCAGAAGGTTATCCAGATGGGAATGTTGTTTCTTGAATCCTGGGGATGAAAATGCACTGAGAACATCAGAAGCTTATCCAGATTTGAATGTTTCTTGAATCCTGGGGACAGGAATGCACCCAGGGCATCAGAAGGTTATACAGATGGGAATGTTGTTTCTTGAACCCTGGTGAAGGGAATGCACTCAGGACATCAGACGTTTATCCAAATGGGAATGTTGCTTCTTGAATCCTAGGGACGGGAATGCACTCGGGACATCAGAAGTTTATCCAGATGGGAATGTTGTTTCTTGAATCCTGGGGAATGGAATGCACTCAGGACATCAGAAGGTTATCCAGATGGGAATGTTGTTTCTTGAACCTGGGCAAGGGAATGCACTCAGGACATCAGAAGGTTATCCAGATGGGAATGTTGTTTCTTGAATCCTGGGGACGGGAATGCACTCAGGACATCAGAAGTTTATCCAGATGGGAATGTTGTTTCTTGAATCCTAGGGACGGGAATGCACTCGGGACATCAGAAGTTTATACAGATGGGAATGTTGTTTCTTGAATCCTGGGGAATGGAATGCACTCAGGACATCAGAAGGTTATCCAGATGGGAATGCTGTTTCTTGAATCCTGGGTAAGGGAATGCACTCAGGACATCAGAAGGTTATCTAGATGGGAATGTTGTTTCTTGAATCCGGGGGAAGGGAATGCACTCAGGACATCAGAAGGTTATCCAGATGGGAATGTTGTTTCTTGAATCCTGGGGACGGGAATGCACTCCGGACATCAGAAGGTCATCCAGGTGGGAATGTTGTTTCTTGAATCCCGGGCAAGGGAATGCACTCAGGACATCAGAATGTTATCCAGATGGGAATGTTGTTTCTTGGATCCTGGGGAAGGGAATGCACTCAGGACATCAGAAGTCTATCCAAATGGGAATGTTGTTTCTTGAACCTGGGCAAGGGAATGCACTCAGGACATCAGAAGGTTATCCAGATGGGAATGTTGTTTCTTGAATCCTGGGGACGGGAATGCACTCAGGACATCAGAAGTTTATCCAGATGGGAATGTTGTTTCTTGAATCCTAGGGACGGGAATGCACTCGGGACATCAGAAGTTTATCCAGATGGGAATGTTGTTTCTTGAATCCTGGGGAATGGAATGCACTCAGGACATCAGAAGGTTATCTAGATGGGAATGTTGTTTCTTGAATCCGGGGGAAGGGAATGCACTCAGGACATCAGAAGGTTATCCAGATGGGAATGTTGTTTCTTGAATCCTGGGGATGGGAATGCACTGCGGACATCAGAAGGTCATCCAGGTGGGAATGTTGTTTCTTGAATCCCGGGCAAGGGAATGCACTCAGGACATCAGAATGTTATCCAGATGGGAATGTTGTTTCTTGGATCCTGGGGAAGGGAATGCACTCAGGACATCAGAAGGTTATCCAGATGGGAACGTTGTTTCTTGAATACTGGGGACAAGAATGCAATCAGGACATCAGAAGTGTATCCAGATGGGAATGTTGTTTCTTGAATCCTGGGGACAAGAATGCACTCAGGACATCAGAAGGTTATCCAGATGGGAATGTTGTTTCTTGAATCCTGGGGACGGGAATGCACTCAGGACATCAGAAGTTTATCCAGATGGGAATGTTGTTTCTTGAATCCTAGGGACGGGAATGCACTCGGGACATCAGAAGTTTATACAGATGGGAATGTTGTTTCTTGAATCCTGGGGAATGGAATGCACTCAGGACATCAGAAGGTTATCCAGATGGGAATGCTGTTTCTTGAATCCTGGGTAAGGGAATGCACTCAGGACATCAGAAGGTTATCTAGATGGGAATGTTGTTTCTTGAATCCGGGGGAAGGGAATGCACTCAGGACATCAGAAGGTTATCCAGATGGGAATGTTGTTTCTTGAATCCTGGGGACGGGAATGCACTCCGGACATCAGAAGGTCATCCAGGTGGGAATGTTGTTTCTTGAATCCCGGGCAAGGGAATGCACTCAGGACATCAGAATGTTATCCAGATGGGAATGTTGTTTCTTGGATCCTGGGGAAGGGAATGCACTCAGGACATCAGAAGTCTATCCAAATGGGAATGTTGTTTCTTGAACCTGGGCAAGGGAATGCACTCAGGACATCAGAAGGTTATCCAGATGGGAATGTTGTTTCTTGAATCCTGGGGACGGGAATGCACTCAGGACATCAGAAGTTTATCCAGATGGGAATGTTGTTTCTTGAATCCTAGGGACAGGAATGCACTCGGGACATCAGAAGTTTATCCAGATGGGAATGTTGTTTCTTGAATCCTGGGGAATGGAATGCACTCAGGACATCAGAAGGTTATCTAGATGGGAATGTTGTTTCTTGAATCCGGGGGAAGGGAATGCACTCAGGACATCAGAAGGTTATCCAGATGGGAATGTTGTTTCTTGAATCCTGGGGACGGGAATGCACTCCGGACATCAGAAGGTCATCCAGGTGGGAATGTTGTTTCTTGAATCCCGGGCAAGGGAATGCACTCAGGACATCAGAATGTTATCCAGATGGGAATGTTGTTTCTTGAACCCTGGTGAAGGGAATGCACTCAGGACATCAGACGTTTATCCAAATGGGAATGTTGCTTCTTGAATCCTAGGGACGGGAATGCACTCGGGACATCAGAAGTTTATACAGATGGGAATGTTGTTTCTTGAACCCTGGTGAAGGGAATGCACTCAGGACATCAGAAGGTTATACAGATGGGAATGTTGTTTCTTGAACCCTGGTGAAGGGAATGCACTCAGGACATCAGACGTTTATCCAAATGGGAATGTTGCTTCTTGAATCCTAGGGACGGGAATGCACTCGGGACATCAGAAGTTTATCCAGATGGCAATGTTGTTTCTTGAATCCTGGGGAATGGAATGCACTCAGGACATCAGAAGGTTATCCAGATGGGAATGTTGTTTCTTGAATCCTGGAGAAGGGAATGCACTCAGGACATCAGACGTTTATCCAAATGGGAATGTTGTTTCTTGAACCTGGGCAAGGGAATGCACTCAGGACATCAGAAGGTTATCCAGATGGGAATGTTGTTTCTTGAATCCTGGGGACGGGAATGCACTCAGGACATCAGAAGTTTATCCAGATGGGAATGTTGTTTCTTGAATCCTAGGGACGGGAATGCACTCGGGACATCAGAAGTTTATACAGATGGGAATGTTGTTTCTTGAATCCTGAGGAATGGAATGCACTCAGGACATCAGAAGGTTATCCAGATGGGAATGCTGTTTCTTGAATCCTGGGGACAGGAATGCACCCAGGGCATCAGAAGGTTATACAGATGGGAATGTTGTTTCTTGAACCCTGGTGAAGGGAATGCACTCAGGACATCAGACGTTTATCCAAATGGGAATGTTGCTTCTTGAATCCTAGGGACGGGAATGCACTCGGGACATCAGAAGTTTATCCAGATGGGAATGTTGTTTCTTGAATCCTGGGGAATGGAATGCACTCAGGACATCAGAATGTTATCCAGATGGGAATGTTGTTTCTTGGATCCTGGGGAAGGGAATGCACTCAGGACATCAGAAGTTTATCCAAATGGGAATGTTGTTTCTTGAACCTGGGCAAGGGAATGCACTCAGGAAATCAGAAGGTTATCCAGATGGGAATGTTGTTTCTTGAATCCTGGGGAAGGGAATGCACTCAGGAGATCAGAAGGTTATCCAGATGGGAATGTTGTTTCTTGAATCCTGGGGAAGGGAATGCACTCAGGACATCAGAAGGTTATCCATATGGGAATGTTGTTTCTTGAATCCTGGGGAAGGGAATGCTCTCAGAACATCAGAAGGTTTTCCATATGGGAATGTTGTTTCTTGAATCCTGGGGAAGGGAATGCACTCAGGACATCAGAAGGATATCCAGAGTGGAATGTTGTTTCTTGAATCCTGGGAATGAGAATGCACTCAGGACATCAGAAGTTTATCCAGATGGGAATGTTGTTTCTTGAATCCCGGGGAAGGGAATGCACTCAGGAAATCAGAAGGTTATCCAGATGGGAATGTTGTTTCTTGAATCCTGGGGACGGGAATGCACTCCGGACATCAGAAGGTCATCCAGGTGGGAATGTTGTTTCTTGAATCCCGGGCAAGGGAATGCACTCAGGACATCAGAATGTTATCCAGATGGGAATGTTGTTTCTTGGATCCTGGGGAAGGGAATGCACTCAGGACATCAGAAGTTTATCCAAATGGGAATGTTGTTTCTTGAATCCTGGGTAAGGGAATGCACTCAGGACATCAGAAGGTTATCTAGATGGGAATGTTGTTTCTTGAATCCGGGGGAAGGGAATGCACTCAGGACATCAGAAGGTTATCCAGATGGGAATGTTGTTTCTTGAATCCTGGGGACGGGAATGCACTCCGGACATCAGAAGGTCATCCAGGTGGGAATGTTGTTTCTTGAATCCCGGGCAAGGGAATGCACTCAGGACATCAGAATGTTATCCAGATGGGAATGTTGTTTCTTGGATCCTGGGGAAGGGAATGCACTCAGGACATCAGAAGGTTATCCAGATGGGAACGTTGTTTCTTGAATACTGGGGACAAGAATGCAATCAGGACATCAGAAGTGTATCCAGATGGGAATGTTGTTTCTTGAATCCTGGGGACAAGAATGCACTCAGGACATCAGAAGGTTATCCAGATGGGAATGTTGTTTCTTGAATCCTGGGGATGAAAATGCACTGAGAACATCAGAAGCTTATCCAAATTTGAATGTTTCTTGAATCCTGGGGACAGGAATGCACCCAGGGCATCAGAAGGTTATCCAGATGGGAATGTTGTTTCTTGAATCCTGGGGACAAGAATGCACTCAGGACATCAGAAGGTTATCCAGATGGGAATGTTGTTTCTTGAATCCTGGGGAAGGGAATGCACTCAGGTCATCAGAAGTTTATCCAAATGGGAATGTTGTTTCTTGAATCCTGGGGAAGGGAATGCACTCAGGACATCAGAAGTTTATCCAAATGGGAATGTTGTTTCTTGAACCTGGGCAAGGGAATGCACTCAGGACATCAGAAGTTTATCCAGATGGGAATGTTGTTTCTTGAATCCTGGGGAATGGAATGCACTCAGGACATCAGAAGGTTATCCAGATGGGAATGTTGTTTCTTGAATCCTGGGGAAGGGAATGCCCTCAGGACATCAGAAGTTTATCCAAATGGGAATGTTGTTTCTTGAACCTGGGCAAGGGAATGCACTCAGGACATCAGAAGGTTATCCAGATGGGAACGTTGTTTCTTGAATACTGGGGACAAGAATGCACTCAGGACATCAGAAGTGTATCCAGATGGGAATGTTGTTTCTTGAATCGTGGGGACAAGAATGTACTCAGGACATCAGAAGGTTATCCAGATGGGAATGTTGTTTCTTGAATCCTGGGGATGAAAATGCACTGAGAACATCAGAAGATTATCCAGATTTGAATGTTTCTTGAATCCTGGGGACAGGAATGCACCCAGGGCATCAGAAGGTTATACAGATGGGAATGTTGTTTCTTGAACCCTGGTGAAGGGAATGCACTCAGGACATCAGACGTTTATCCAAATGGGAATGTTGTTTCTTGAATCCTGCGGACGGGAATGCACTCCGGACATCAGAAGGTCATCCAGGTGGGAATGTTGTTTCTTGAATCCCGGGCAAGGGAATGCACTCAGGACATCAGAAGGTCATCCAGGTGGGAATGTTGTTTCTTGGATCCTGGGGAAGGGAATGCACTCAGGACATCAGAAGTTTATCCAAATGGGAATGTTGTTTCTTGAACCTGGGCAAGGGAATGCACTCAGGAAATCAGAAGGTTATCCAGATGGGAATGTTGTTTCTTGAATCCTGGAGAAGGGAATGCACTCAGGACATCAGAAGGTTATCCAGATGGGAATGTTGTTTCTTGAATCCTGGGGAAGGGAATGCACTCAGGACATCAGAAGGTTATCCATATGGGAATGTTGTTTCTTGAATCCTGGGGAAGGGAATGCTCTCAGAAGATCAGAAGGTTTTCCATATGGGAATGTTGTTTCTTGAATCCTGGGGAAGGGAATGCACTCAGGACATCAGAAGGATATCCAGAGTGGAATGTTGTTTCTTGAATCCTGGGAATGAGAATGCACTCAGGACATCAGAAGTTTATCCAGATGGGAATGTTGTTTCTTGAATCCCGGGGAAGGGAATGCTTTCAGGACATCAGAAGTTTATACAGATGGGAATGTTGTTTCTTGAATCCTGATTACGGGAATGCACTCGGGACATCAGAAGTTTATCCAGATGGGAATGTTGTTTGTTATGTTGTATTGCCATATATTTTTGTGTATTTGCTGCTTAGTGTGAAGGCCCGATATCCTGGGTTGGAGTGTTTTCCCTTAACTTTGGTAGGCAGAGAAATCCTCAGCAGAGTAGGGATGGTGAGGCATTTTACTATATTCTTTTGAGAATAAAATGGCATGTTTTGATAAATCTTCAAACAGTTGTCCGCCTCGCATTACTGACCCCTCGCATAACATGCAACATTCAAACTTTGGGGGTTGTCAGTCCTTTCAGGACATCCAGCCTCCCAGTTTGAACTGGATTATCGCAGGCAGGCTGGAAGACAAAGGGCTGCAGAGTTTTGGACTCCTCCCTCGCTTCCTGCCTTCACTGACACTCTGGAGCCTGGGCGGGCTTGACCAAGATCTCCAACAGAAGATAAAAACCACACAAAGACTTTCCCTCCCTGCAGGGCAGGGGAAAGACCAAGAAGGGAAAAAAGCATGAAAATGGCCAAAAAGAAGACCAGGGCCATTTTGGAAAACAGCCAGTAGTAAAGGTGCACCGAATTTGTAAAAACAGTCACTGCCACCCGCCATTTAAGGTAAGCTTATCCCTGTAATAGAATTGTGGCAGTGCTAGTGAGAAAGGGGATACATTTTATCTATCCAGCACTCCACATAAGGTGGGGGTGCTGGTTTCACTTAATGACATCTAGAAGGCATACAAATATCCTCTCTACCCTTGGGAACTGTAGTTCTCACAAGGTTAGCCAGAAAAAGTGAAAGGGAATCCCCAAAGGGCAACCATCTACCAATAGAAATGTATATACAAACGTTGTCAAAGAGGATAAAATTAAAAGGACACTAGAGTCTTAAAAATGACACCCATAAAAAGATTAAAAGGATCTGTGAGTGTGGAAAAAGGTTCTCTCTCACTGAGTTATAGGGAAAAATGATCTATTAGTCCAGTAAAAAGTTCTGAGGTTCTCACAAGTGAGGCAGATTTAGCTCTAAAGTTAGAATCTTACCTAACAGACCCCACAATGAAAATAAAACCCTTGAACTCTCTCAAAGACTCAGTGATTTATGTGCCATCTGTGCCACCCAGGGTAGGTTGTAGATTGTCTTTTAATATCCCCTGCGGTGATGTGTCCAAAGATTATGCCTGCGATCGCGTCCCTCGAGAACCGTGCGCCTCTGGAACAGAAGGTACAATATCATAAATGTTATGATGACATGATGAAATACCTCAAATGAAGAAACCAACTCTGAAGAGCGTTCTGCTCTTGAACTTAAAGCTTTTTCATTCATAGTCCAATGTTCCGGTGCTGTGAATTGTAAAGGGTTAAACCAATGGCCTTTACACTTACAATGTTTCTAAAGTTACTAACATCAAATGTTTTAATACCTGGCCCATCACCTGGACAGGATCATGTTGGCTTAAAGTGCATTTTACCTTTGGTCTACACTCACAATTGATTCTTCCAGAAACCCTCAACATTTAATAACTTACTCTTCATGGTTTCTTTGAGGAAAGATGAAGACCCGGCTTCAGTTCCCATTGCTCATTGTGAAGAGGAAGCGGGAGGAAGCAGCGCAGACCCAGAGGCAGGTGAGTTTCCAATCTTTGCTTTGAGTGGCGAAGGACCCCTTCTCAAGAGCTGAATGCAGTCTTCATGAGAGATATGCTAAAATAATGTTACGTGTGCTATTGATTTATATTGTATTTTGTAAGTGGGGATATCATTGTTTTCTGGGGCACATTTTTTAATTGTAAAGACCTTTGATCAAAATACAATGAAACAAAAAATAAAATGCAAATCCAGTCCTGATTCGAGATATTGCTGCTCTTGCTCAGTCGACATCTCCCCTCCCCATATCACAGAAGCTCCTGGTTTGTTGCATGCTTAGGTTGGACAGTTTGTGATCTCTTCACCCCATGTCACAGAAGCTCCTGGCTTGTTGTGTGTTTGGATTGGACAGTGTGTGATCGCTTACCCATGCCTTATAGAAGCTTGAGGGTTGCTGCATTTCTCCGTTTGGATAGTTTGTGATCTTTTAGCCTTGTGTCATAGAAGCTTGAGGGTTGCTGCATTTCTCTGGTTGGACAGTTTGTGATCTCTTCTCCCCATGTTACAGGAGCACCTGGTTTGTTGTGTGTTTGGGTTGGGCAGTGTGTGATCGCTTACCCATGCCTTATAGAAGCTTGAGGTTTGCTGCATTTCTCTGGTTGGACAGTTTGTGATCTCTTCTCCCCATGTTACAGGAGCACCTGGTTTGTTGTGTGTTTGGGTTGGGCAGTGTGTGATCGCTTACCCATGCATTATAGAAGCTTGAGGGTCGCTGCATTTCTCTGGTTGGACAGTTTGTGATCTCTTAGCCTTGTGTCATAGAAGCTTGAGGGTTGCTGCATTTCTCTGGTTGGACAGTTTATGATCTCTTCTCCCCATGTTACAGGAGCACCTGGTTTGTTGTGTGTTTGGGTTGGGCAGTGTGTGATCTCTTCTTCTTCTCCCCATGTCACAGAAGACGCTGGTTTGTTGCATGTTTGGGTTGGACAGTTTTTGATCTCCCCACCATGTGTCGTTGAAGCTTGAGGGTTGCGTTTTGAGGGTTGCTGCATTTCTCTGGTTGGACAGTTTGTGATCTATTCTTCCCATGTTTCAGAAGATCCTGGCGTGTTACCGTGTTTGGGTTGGGCAGTGTGTTATCTCTCCACCATGTGTCATTGAAGCTTGAGGGTTGCTGCATTTCTCTGGTTGGACAGTTTGTGATCTATTCTTCCCATGTTACAGGAGATCCTGGTGTGTTACCGTGTTTGAGTTGGGCAGTGTGTTATCTCTCCACCATGTGTCATTGAAGCTTAAGTGTTGCTGCATTTCTCTGGTTGGGCAGTTTGTGATCTCTTCTCCCCATGTTTTACAGAAGCTCCTGGTTTGTTACTTTTCTTGGTTTGGTGACTTGTATGTTTTTGGTGTGTAGCTTGTGATTTCTTCTCTGTGTGTTACAGAAGCTCATAGGTTGTTGCCTCTCTTGGCTCGGGCAGCGTGTATATGCCAAGAAAGCTCCTGGTTTGTTGTACGACTTAGATTGGACACTTCTTTACTTTTTAAATAAAACATTAATGGAATAAGAATGTGAGGGTTTTTCTGGGGGTTGAGACTTGTCTCGCTCCCACACGGTCTAATCAGGTTGTGCTTAGGACAGCAAAACAGCAATTTCAGACATTTCACCTGACAAACTCCTATGAACCTGTTAAAAATAGCTTCCAAAAACAATTGTCAAAGACTTGTGTTATAAGTTATCTACTGGCAAGTAGGGGAATAGAGCTGAAGCAAGAGGCGGCACAGGGAGCGTATAGGATGGTGAGGTTGAATGCATAGGAGAATCGGAGGGAACGAGATGGTGAGTATACTGAGATGCAATCAGACAGATAGTGAGGAGCCAGGACCATTGATCGCTTTATGGACTAAGAGACGGAACTTGAAAAAAGAGCGGTTGTGCCTAAAAAGCAAACCAGCTTATTATCGGTAGGTAGAAGTGGGGGAGGATCTGGGCAGGTTGGAAAGAGTGCGGGTAGCAAAGTTGAGGACTTCTGTCTAGTGAGAGAAAGGGAGTAGAGAGGAAGGCCATGGAGTAGGCTTGAACAATAGTCCAGTTTGCTGAGCACAAGAGAGGAGATTTGAGTTTTTGAAGAGTGGTTAGTAAGAAAAAAACATTTTCCAAATGTTGAGCAGTAGAGGCAGTTGTAGTGATGAATTGTTGCAGTCGTAGGTCTCTATCAAGGAGAACCCAAGATTACGAGCCTTGCGTGAGGCAGTAAGATGGTCAGGCAGGGAGGAGATTGGAGAGGGGAGGGATGGCATTGGAAGGAGGGAGAAAGATTTTTGAAGTGTTCAGCAGGAGACAGCCGAGAGCCATCGAATTGCAGTGAGATGGTTCCTAATCTGTTCCGAGATGCCTGGGATGAAGGAGGGAAAAGAGAGAAATATTTGATGGTCCTCAGTAAAAAGGTGATGGTGAAAACCAAAGGATGAGATAAGTCTTTCTAGGGCAGAGGTATAGAAGATGGAAGAGCCGAGGACTGATCCTTGTGGTTTGCTGACAGAGAGAGGGGTGGGGTCAGAGATTTGCGAGTTCCAAGAGATTGTAAAGGATCAACCTTCCAGGTCGGATGCACTCCAGTTAAGAGCAGATTTGTGAACCCATGATCCTGGAGAGTGAGGGGTGGTCGACAGTGTCAAAAGCGGCAGAAAGGTCCAAAAGTATAAGTATAGAAGCGATTGGAAGTGATGAGCATTAAAGAGAAATGAGTGCAGTCTCTGTGGAATATTTGTACAGAAGCCAGATTGAAGTGGATCTTGAAGGCCATTATCTTCAAGGTACTTAGTGATCTGGTCGAAAACCACACTCTCAAGGACTTTTGAATAATTGGGAAGGAGAGAAACGGGGGCAGTAGTTTCCCGGGACAGTAGGATCAGCAGAGGGTTTCAATAATAGGGGTAGGTCTGTTGCAGATTTGAAGGTGGCAGGGAAGAGTCAAGCAGAGAGAGAGGAGAGGGAGGGTAGAGAGCTCAGCGAGATTAGGGCAAGTGATTGAGACTAAGTCTGACTTTTTGGGGAGCAAAAGGGTCGATAGGAGCGCAAGATGGGTTGGCACTGCTGAGAATGGGTGTTAATTCAATTTGAGAAGTAGGGTAGGAGTAGTCGAGGATAGAAGAGGTAGGGGGAGAGGTGGTGGACAGGAGAGCTGGCAAGGGAGAGAGAGGAGGTCCATGAAAGTATCAAGAATTGTAGAGATTTTAGAGTAAAAGTGTTGAGTGAAGTCATTAGTTAAAAGGGAAGAGGTGATGGATATTAGCTTGGGAGGTGTGAGCAATGATTGGACGGTACGTGAACCCTTGCAGTGGTGATTGTGAAGGGAGAAGATTAGGTTTGTGAAGTAGGAGGATTTGGCTGAGTATAGTCTAGAGGTTAGGGCAGCAAGCACATTTTTGTAAGTTAGGAGTAGGGAAGGGTCTGTAACCGGCGCCAGGGTCTTGGGTCATGGGACATGTTTATTTTGATGGTCTGAATTTCAGGGGTGATCCAAGTCAGGCTAGTGTTTGTGACACGGAGTCATAAGTGCATAGTGAGACAGAAACCGCGGTCAATTGAAGAGGAATGAACAGGAGAAAGAGACAGTAGAGATGCTGTTGTATCATCACAGTAAGGGGCACGAGAGTCCTGCCTGAATTTCCTCTCATTGAAGGGGGAGTCGATGTGTTGAAGGTGTAGGCACCAAGCTGTTAAAGTGAACAATGGAGCGATCAGAGTGTAGACGAGCAGGTGGATGCCTCTTCTCTAGTCCACGCAACTTCACCACTGTCTTATTGGAGTAGCAGATGAAGAGCTACAATTGGGAATTCATGCACAAGTTTGTGACATGTCCATACTGCGTCGATAGTATGAAAGACGATATGCACTCAGACAGCCATTCAGAAGACACCCTCACATTGAGGCAATGGAAGGAAGTTACCAAGAAGGGTGTCAGTTGCCCAAGTGCCAGAATACGGCTATGGGAATCATGGGCAAACTCTAAAGAAAAGGTTGTCATCATATTACTGTCGTCATGAAGATCTATAAGCCTAAGGTGAAACAATATGAAAAAACTCAAGACTGACAATGTAACAGAAGCATTAAGAGAAACATGTACCAAAAGATGAAGTGATTATGAGAGTAAGACTATGAAGTATCTTGTTGACCAATAACTGCAAATACGCTGTAATGCAAGGTAGATAAAGCATACAGTAGCTTGCTAAAAAGAGGTGTATACATTACAAGGCCCGCGGTAGCGGCCGTGTAGTTATGGTTAAGTTGCTAAACGCATAGGAAGAGCACTTTTCTTCGGCAGCTTATAACTTCACTCCCCCTGGACGAATCCTCGCCAAACTTTGCAAAAAAAGTATATGGGTGGCTCTGAATTTTGGGCAAGGTTATGTGCAGGGGGGACTTATAGAGGGGGTCCCAAAAAATATTGTTTTCCCATAGACTGAATGGGGAAAATCTTTGCGCAGGTGGAACGGCTGGATGGATTTTCACCAAATTTGCACCAGGAGTGGGGGCTTGGGCCAGAAAGCGTGATTTTGTGTGTTCGGTGGAAATCGGACCGGTAAATTATTTGGAAAACACTGAAATGTACGTCCCAAAAAATGAGTGCTATCTGGGTCCGCGGACAGAAGTGTCATTGGATCGCGGTACGACGTGGTGCCAGGGAAGTTTGGACGCGTCCGGTGGTTGGCTGGAAGGAAGCGTGCTGTGCGTAAACATATTTTGGTAAAGCCACCATGGTGTATCGGAGGACAGTGCGGCGGCGGAAGGGTCTGGAAAATGTACCATACGCATTGTGTTGGCGGCAATAAGGGAGGGAATGGCTAGGGTAGTGAGAAGTTGTTTATATGTGACATATGTAGGCTAGTATTTTCTGTGGTAATTGGAGGCAGCTGTCGTAACGGTCCCGTAGCTTCTGCCGCAACCTGTTTGCAGATAACTCTTTTCGTGGTGAGTGGTGGCAGGTCATTCGCATATGGGGAGTGAATTGCACATGACATAGGTTGGGTGGGAGCGCGGGTGGCGGTGCGCTGCGGATAGAATGCGGTAGTTGGGCACATGGAGGCATGCATGGGTGAATGAAGGTGCAGTGGGTCACAGTACTTTGTCAATGGGAGTGGGTACGCCTATAGTATGTGAATTAAAGTGTATAGGGGTGCAGGATAGAGTTATCTTTCCACATTGTGTTAACTGTTGCAATTTGTTGCTGCATAGCTACGTGGTGGTGCGCAGGTTGGGTAGGACTGCTGGTGGCAGTGGTGTGTATGTTGATGGTCATAGTTGGTGAAATGGTGAAAAGAAGGGTGGCATTACGTTGCTGTAGGTGTGTTCAAGGCCTATGCTGTGTGCAGAATTATTGATGTAGGCCGAATGTTGTGAAAATGTTGTGGTTAGTGACACAAAACTTTGTGAATGGCTGTGGGTAGAGGTGGTGGAGGATGTGGTATGTTTGTGCATTCTGGTAAGGGCGACCTGCGTTCGTGATTGGGTGTTTTATGGTGTGGGTGGAGTTGGGTGAAGTGCTGCTACCTACGTGTGGCACGTTTGTGAAAAATGGTAGCTACCCACATGGGCATTATGTTAACTGTTGCCATTTATTGCTGCGTACTGCCATGGCGGTGCGCAGGTTGGGTAGGAGTGTATGTGGCAGTGGTGTCTATGTGGATTGTCGCAGTTGCTGATATGGAGACATGCATGGTGGCATTATGTTGCCATGAGTGTGTTCAAGGCCTAGACTATTGGATGCATGGCCAAAGGCCATAGGCCATGCATTCAAGAGTCTAGGCCTAGAGGACACGCCCGACAGAAATGCATTTTTCAATGTGCATGAGTTAGAGGGTGATGACAAGTAAGGAATGGGTGTCGAGCACATTTAAGCTGTTATAGGCCACTGTTGCAAACAGATTGTGGGTAGGTTGGCAGTGGAACAATACTTTGTGAATGGTAGTGGGTATGCATATAGTATGTGATTGAAAGTGCACAGGGATGCAGGAGGGAGTGTCTTGTTTGTACATTATGGTAACTGTTGCAATTTGTTACTGCATAGCTCCATGGCGGTGCCCTGTGGTTGGAGATGCTGCAGTGAAAAGTCACGCTGTGTGGGCACGGGGTGCAATGCTTGTATACTGTCAGTATGTACAGGATATGGTTGATGGGCAGCTTATTTGTGCTTGGATAGTGTGCTGTGTGCACAATGCTTGCAGTATGGGCAATGTTGTAAACATGTTGTGTTTACGTTGCCAGTGAAACAATCCTTTCTGAGTGGAAGTGGGTAAGACAATAGTATGTGAATGAAAGGGCGTAGGGGTGCCGGAGACAGTGTAATGTTTATACATTATGGTAACAGTTGTATGTAATGATGTGTATGTCCTTTGTGGTGTCGAGGCTGGTTAGGAGTGCTGGTGCCAGTGATGCATATGTGCATAGTGGTAGTTGATGATATGCTGACATGTATTGTTGAATTACGGTGGTGGGAATGTGTGCAAGGAGCAGACCCACTGGAGCAATGCACGCTTGGCAGTGTATGAGGCACAGGGTGGTGATCTTTGGAGAATGCATGTGGAGCACATTGTCAATGTGCTACAGCAGCACAAGTGAGTTGCAAAGCGTGTATTGTGTATTCTGTGGTTGTGGTGATAGTTGGAACATGCTACAGTATTTGGTGTGCGGCAGGAGATGGTGCAGTGAGAATTTGGGTAGTGTGGCCACAGGGTGCAGAGCGTACGTAATGTGAGTATGGAAGTGGGTATGGTTGAAGAGCAGCTTATATGTGGTTGGATACTCTGCTATGTGTAGATTTATTGAAGTAGGCCCAATGTTGTGAAGGTGGTGTGCATAAGTTGGCAGTGACACAATAGCGTGTGAATGGTAGTGCGTAGCGGTGGTGCAGGCTGTGCTATGTTTGTGGCTTCTGCTAAGTTTGAGACGTTTTTGTGAATGGGTGTTTTATGGTTTGGGAGAGATGGGTAGAGCTGCCGCTACGTATGGAAAATGTGTGCATAATGTTAGGTGCCCACCTGGTCGCTTGCTTGGATGTATAGTGTTGTGGTGGGTGTGGAAAGGCATGCAATGTTGTGTGCATAGCTAAAGGTGTGCTGGGGGCGTGTTAGGATGTTTCTGGTGGAGGGGCTTTGCAATTAAACGGAACGTGTACTGAAATGGAAATGGAATTGTGGGAAATAGGCAATTAGGAGTTTTGGGCATGGTTCATAGGAAGGGGCGGTACCATTTCATCACAATACTGTCTCATGAGGGTGGTCGACATGGAGAGACGCACAGTGTTTATCGTCGGTGATACCTTTGTGCGCCATCTGCACAGGTGTTGCGTCCAAAGAGGCCTTGCTGGTAATTTCGGGAGTGGAAGCTTTCTGGGCCTGTCAGGGTGACTGCAGTTTCGACGGGATGGTTCACCTTTGCAGATATGTGGCGTTCGTCACGAATGTGGACTGTGTCGTGGTGCCCTATGGAAGTGCACATTTGGGTTACATGTCGTGTGGACGATTAATCCGTCTACTGATGAGGTTGCTGACCGCAGTGATGCCTATTTTTCATGAATGAGATTTGTGATGGCATATTTGATGTCATGGGTGTTAGTTTTTGCAGTGCACACTGGTGGCACGAGTTATGGTTGCTTAGCTTACCATAACTGTCGAATTTCGGTTTTACCTGTAACAACATTTTTCCATCGAATTGCATAGGTTTTTGCTAGTGCAACTTAACCATAATGTCCCTTTAACAATGTTTTTGTTAGTGATATTTATTTATTGTTCGCTTGTTGGGCGCTTATACAGGAAGCCAATTCTGTTTCAAAGCGCCCACAGGGCAACAGGGAGGGGACAGGGGATGATGGACAATTACAATACATAAAAATAATAAATAAAAGAATACAATGGGGAGGGGAAGACTAACCTACTATGCTTTGTGAGTGTTCAGAACGTGCAAGTGCAGAACAGAGAGGGAATGGGATAGATGTTGTGGTGCTCGTGGGTGAGCAGCAGGTGAAGTGCAATTTAAGGTAAGTGCAAGCCTCCAAGGGTGGAAAGATGAGCTGAGGCAAGTGCTGAGGATAGACAGAAGCTGGGATGATACAGTGTGGGAGGTCAGGGCCCCGAGGATGCATATGGGCCCTGTACACCATTAAAGCGGCTGTGCGATTAGCAGGGAAGAGAGGGAGGGAAGGAAGAGGTAAAGAGGAAGGTTTTGAGGCTCTTACGTAATTTAAGAAAGTTCTATTCAAGACGAAGAGGGAGGAGGAGGCTGTTCCAAAGAAGGGAGCCAGCTGAGGAAAGTGATTGACCACCTGCCCTCGTTAGGCGAAACTCTTTACACACAAGGAATTGGTGCCAGAGGAACACAGGGGTCTAGAGGGGAAATATTTAGTAATAAAGAGTTGCAGATAGTGTGGACCCGGCCCCAGATGGCCTTGCAGATGATATAGAAGAATTTGAAATCATTCCCTGCAGCAACCAGTAGCCAATAAAGACTTTTTAGGTCAGGAGAGTAGTTTTCGTGCCTCTGGATTCTTGGAATCCAGATTGATGGTCGTGTGTGAGAGTTGAGTTGGGCCAGGACCAACTTCCCAAGCAGTTTCCTCAGGAAGGGGGTAATGGAAATGAGCCAGTAGTTGGCTGGACTGGCAGGGTCTGCTGATGGTTTTTTAAGGAGAGGGCACACAAGGGAGTGCTTGAGGGAAGATTGAAAAGAGCCGTTGCAAATTAATGGTTACAGAGATCAGTGAGTGCAGGGGCTAGAGAGCAAATGTTGTCCTTGATGGTTCTGGATAAGCAAGGGGCAACCTGTTTGGAATAGACCATCATGGAGTTGACAGCTCTGGTGACTTCTTTGGGCGAGACAAGGGCAAAGGAGGAGAAGGGGGAAGCGGGAGGGTGAGTGGCCAAGCGAGGCAAGGGGGTGGCGGGTGGGTTGGGAGAGTGAGTGACAAGTCTGTTCAGGATGTCCTGAGGTTTGGTGGTGAAGTGAGTGGCAAGTGCGGTGCAGAGGACGTGAGAAGGGATAAGGGAGGAGGATATGCAGAAGGGTTGGCAAGTTCCCTGCATATTTTGTAAAATTCAGCCATGTTGTTGGAGGCGCCAGATACCCGTGCCTGAATGTGGGCCGTTTGTTGGGACGGATCGAGAGTCTGTAATGCCTTTGAAGCAGGTGGCAGGCCATTTGTCAGAGGGTGAACCTGCCACTTTCGTTCTGTAGCTCGGCACTTTCATTTCAGGTGTGCAAGTTCAGAGTCGTACCAAGTGTTGTTCTTAGAGGCGGGTTTCAGGCGGATCCTCATGACTGGGGCTAGAATGTCAAGGGTGTTGGTGATGGACAGGTGGAGGTTGCTGAGAGCAGAGTCAGTGGTAGAGTCTGAGTTGGGAGGGCAAGGGGGATAAAGGTGGAAGTGAAGGCAGCAGCTGACACTCGTTTCATCGGACGGATGTTTGTGAACAAGGTTGGCAGGGCTTTTGGAGGAGTGGCAACAAGGCCTCAGGGGCCCAGGTGGGAGGAGAGAAGAGAATGGTGTAAGGAACTTATGGTGGCAACAGGAACAACAGACACAAGTGATCACAGTTCAAGGGCTGATCTAAACCTAAATCTAAAATGGGAGCAAGTTACGACCATGCAAAAATAATAAGGCAGTCCTACTGGCGTCTTGTCATATGAATGGGCATATGCTAAGAAAAACCTATTGCCAATCCTTACGCTAAATAAAAAAAGAGTACGGAATAATAAGCACAAGATAGGAAGAAGTGTACACAAATAATAATAGGATGCGGTAGTCAGGGTCTCGCTTCCCCGTGTTTTGAGCATGGGGCAAGTCGGGACTGCAGGGCACAGCACACGCTCAACCTTTCCCAGCACGCTAATATGTTAAGAATATTTAGCCAGTGCGTGCCCAGAACAAAACGGATCGATCCCAAGGGCAGTTGGAAAAAATGGCTTTCGTGGAGTTACAAGTCGTTGATCCTTTGGCCAAGTTAAGGATTATGAGATAAACTCAGATCAGCTTGGAGTTGAGTCAAGTTGAGGCGAGGCAGTCTATGAAGTGGAACTCATTTTCTTGCTTTCCTTTCAACATGACTCGAGAGGTGGAGCTTGGCTTTAAAAACCCATTGTAACCGCAGAGTTGAGTCGAGTTGCGGTGAAGCAGTCTGTGCAGTCCATGCCGACATCAGGCTGAAGATGCCTTAAAGAATGCACTGCTTTGTCTGCGACACTTTGGATTACCCGTTTGGAGACTTTGGCACATCTTGGAGGTAATTACGGGCTGGTCTGTGACCATTTCTAAGTAAGTTTGGAGACGCTTTGCTTCCCTCTAAATACTGAAACCCTTCACTTAAGTATTTACTGGCGTGCTTGTTTTTTTTTGGGAAGCTGAACATTTCTAGTACAAGAAAGTTTGTTGCGCTCAGTTGGTCACTGGGTGTGTCCTCTTTTATGTACGACCTGCGGAGCGGGAAGAGTAAAATGCCACAACGTCCGAAATCTCCCACTTCCTTTATCACCTGTGGGAGACTTGTCCATTGTCTCCAATATGAAGGACATGGGTCTCACGGTACCAGTGGTGGAAAACAGCTCAGGAGTCCGTTCAACTCGTCTCCAATCTTCAAAGCCCAAGCCTAAAATTCTTTAAGAAAAGAGGGCGTCTTTCTTTTTTCCCCCCCAAAGACTGAGGTGCCAAGACCTGATGAAATTGAGCCTCCTATTAACAGAAAAGCTCCTTGGCACTTCCGCTCAATCCACCTATTGATCTAAGTTCCGCAGAAGGATCTTTGCTTATTACGAATATCTCGGCTCTCAATGCACAGAGCTTTGCTGATACCCCACCTGATTTGGTGCAAAGATATGTTCTGGACTTTGATTCCTCTTTCTTCAATTGCCTCTTCACCATCCATAGGCCTTTCAACAAGGTTTTTATCAATTGCGCCCCATCTGGAAAATATTGGGGGCAATACAGCAAACCAGACATTATTTGATATTAACGAGCTTCTTTATAGATCTTTATAGAACTGTCCGGGGAACTGTTTATTTTAATTCACGTCTCATATTTGACACTGTTTTGCACGAACGAGGTAACCTTAGAACCTCTGATTTTGACCTCTCCCGATACAAGGATAATATAAGGCCTCACACTGAATTGTTGGGGACTGAGAAAGAAACTGTTGTTATGGAGAAATTCAATTGTTAAAACAGAAAATTAATGTTTCAGAGGAAACCAAAGATTGGTCTTGGTTATTGAGTGCGATGCACTAAGAATGTCATCCAACCACTAGCTACCGGTGCCTCACAAGAGTCCAATTTCTCATTACTCACTTGGAATTCTCGTGGGTATTTATATCTGTTCTCCAATCCTGCTGTTGGGTAGACAATTATGTACTTTATAGTTATTTCTGTACAAGAAACATGGTTGAACCCCCCCCCCTGTCTTTTGATGGTTCTGCAGTATCATTTCAAGCTACTAAGCAGGGTTTAAGGGGTCACCCGTATGATGGCCTGCTGACATGGGTGAAATCCTGTAACGTTATCTCAAACATTCGAAACATTGATGTCTGTTTTGGTGCCTCAGCCACTCAAATCAGATTTTCAACTGCAGAGTGTTTGGACTTGCTCATTATAAATGTATAGTAGCATGACGGAAGCAGTAGTTTGGATGACTTCATAGATCGCCTCACTTGTTATGTCAATGAATGGATAGATGTGTTTGTGGGTGGACACATCATCCTTGTGGGGGGTTTGAACTCTGGCTGCATTGATGTGGAACCCTCGGTCCAATTTGTATCTTCTATATCCAGAAAAAAGAAGATAGACTTGGCAGAAGGAGGCTGGAGGGCATGGGAGGCCTTGGATTATTATTTTTGAATGGTAATGGTACTGGTGACGTTCCTAATCGGCCACCATGGCCTAATGGTATTGACCACTCAACCCATGATTATATTTTTTCTTGTAGTTGGCTGTTTGACAAGTACATTTGTCTTACCTCTCCCCTACCCCCCTCCCTTGCTTCAGGGATCATTCAATGCTTGAGGTCCAATTTAACATCGATTTAGGACCCAAGGATTTGCTTGGGCTTGGCTTATCAGCACGTAAGGACTAAAGTAGCGGGCACTAGAATAAGTTGGAATACTGTACAACATCAAAGTAAAATGTTTTCTCAATAATCTGTTCTCCTGCAATTCACAGGAATGGAAACTCTACACCTTTACGGTGGACCCTTTGGGAGGTTTCCTGGATTATCTCCTAAACTAGTAGGAGAAAGGGGGAAAATGTGACTAAAAATAAGCATCTTCATGCCTACAATCGGGATGTGATTATTCGGAAACGAGGGATGTCAAGGGCTCTTAGGCTAGTACAGAAAAGGAATGATCTAACCTCCCTGATTAGAGCCCAGAGGTGTAAAACGATACGCAGTCGTATGAGAATTGGCTTAATCAGACTCGAGCAAGAAGGTAGCTGATGCTACGTTGTATATTTTAGGTAGTAAAAATGCTCATGCTTTTTGGCACCTAATTAACAACATAGACTCTTCTACCAGAGGATGATGGGTGGGTCATTTCAGCTTACTTTATGCGCAACCCATGGGGGTGAACTTCAAATGACCATGTGTAGATGAGGGTTAATCTGACTTCTACCCTGAATTAGGCCTTGAGGAGGTTTCTGATTTTATTAGGAAAATGTGCTCCTCTAGGGCCCCTTATTCAAATCTGACTCCATGGTGTGGTCCTCAACATTATTCTATCTCTTTAAGGACATCATGAATATTAACTCCTTTGATGCCACTTGCTCTACAGCGTATATAATTCCTATGTACAAATGTTAGGCAGAAACCTGTGCAGTTCCCTTAGGGACCACTGCAAAAGATTTAGGACTACAGGTGTTTGGCAGTAAACCCAATTGGTAGCAGTCTGTACCACCCAGATTTACCTGGTAGCTGTGGCCGAGGAGTCAGACTTCTCTCAAGATGAGTTAGGCAGTATATAGAGTATACACAATAGGTACAGAGATACAGTAGCACAAGCAAACACTGACCAGAGCTTTGGTGTAAAAGTATATAATGATTTATTTAAAGACACACTTGTAAATTACACTAGCACAAAAAGAGGCAAGTAATTTCAACACACAGTCACTATTATATATATTCAACCCTGATTACTTATTAGACAAGTCTTAATGAGAAATACCACTTATTTTCAGACAGAGGTGAGCGCTTAACATAAGATGGCACTCTAATAAGTTATAGAAAAAGGGAGGGAAAAGGCAAAGTTATGAAAGCACACAAATTTTAATACTTTTAAAAGAACCACAGTGAGGCAGGTTAGGCAGAGTCTACTGGAGAATAAGGAAGTTCAAAGGCCAGGCCCACTCTTAGAGAGAGCAAGCGAAATGTGTCCAGGATCACACAGTGGGGTTATGACCAAAGAGTCTTTGTAGATAGTTCATAAAAGATTGAGATCAAGTCAGGAAAAGTTAGTTAACAGGCCCCAGGCTAACCCAGGTTAGAAAGTCGAGGATTTACTGTCACCCCGAACGATCTGTCGCAAGGGAAGCCAGGCGGGACACAGTACCTGAAATGGGAAGAGCGCTCCAGCGGGGGAAGTTGTTCCTGGCAGCGGTTGCAAGTCGGTGTTTCGTCCAGGGGAAGAGGAGGTCTCGACGTGGAGGAAAGATGAAGGTCGTTGCACTGCCACGGAAGAAACCAGCCGCGGAGTTTCCCGGTTACAAGGTACTACCCTTTTCTTCGCTGTAGTGGTAAACCGTGGTATTCCGGTTGCCGGGGTGCTTGGCACGGGCAAGGCGGCCAGTAGATGGTCCAGGAAGGCGAAAAGACGGGCAAACTGGTTATCCCCACCAGTCAAAGGAAGAAGACTCTCCGGACTGGAGATCTCCTCTGTCATCGGGAAAAGTGGTGAGACGGTTCAGCAGGGCTCCACCGGTGGTGTCATCGTTGCAGGTCGGCTCGGCTTCTCCCTCCTCGGATTGTTTAGGTCCTGTGGCGACTTCTGAAGTTCCAGTCCCCAAAGCCCTGCTTTTATGCAGAAAACCCCCATTCATTCAGCCTAGCTGTCACTCAAACATGCTAAGTGGTGAGCCGGGCGGCTCACCACTTGGGCCAATCACACAAGAGTGCGACTCGAGTTGCCGAGGCAACTCAGTCCAGGGTGCCTAAACCCCCTCCCACACACCCTGTGGTACCCAGACAGAGTGGCACCACTTTTGGAGGTTTCTGTGGAGAAGCCCGCCAAAAAGTGGAACAAAGGGCTCGACTTGGGTTGGAGTCACAGAAGCGAACACAAACGCCATTTTGGAACCAAGTTCCGGCAAAAAATACCAACCGGTGAATTTATATTAATTTAATAAACCGGAGGTATGTTCGAGGCTATATTAAAAAGTGGTAGCCTCGAACAATGGAAAAATCCCATAGGAATATATTTGCGGTCGAATATAAAAAGTAGTATCCACTGCCACCAGCCAAAACTCGGTAGGGGGGACTGGACAGTGCCCCCTCAAACAACAGACCCCGGGGCAATCGAATTGCCCCGACCAGTACGTCCACAATATGATGGTTTGTACTGGTTCTGTTCACAATTTAAGACTAGTAAAGCCAATGGTGACTTTACATGCCCTGGGAGACAGTAGTCAGTCCCAGGGTACAGAGTCTATGTTTGGGGGTCACTATGACACCCCTGTGTTACTGCACGGAGGGTGCTGTGTAACCCACATAGCAAAAACACATGAAACCCTCTGGGGTAAAGGACCCAATAGCCCATAGAACACATACCAAGTCAAAGGAACCCCTCAAATCATGTCTAAGAGTGGGAGAAGAAGAGTCTCACTCTTAGCAGGAGAAAAAAATAAACCCCAAAAATCCAGCAAAGCTGCTCGGGGACTCAGTAGGTTTGGGAAATTAGCCTTAACAGAGAATTCTCCCTAACAACAAAAAGCGTCGTCGATCTGACACAGTTAACTACAGACCCATTGCCATACTAGATGCGGAAAGTAAAGTCTTTGCCTCTTGGCTTTTACCGCATCTGGAATCCTGGGCAGTGGAATCGGGGAGACTTTCAAAATGGCAGACTGGATTCAGGTGAAATATGATAACATCTTTGAATGGTCTCTTGTTGAATTGCACTCGACGTCTAACTTGGTAAATATGAGTGGCATTTGACGCGGTTTATTGCAGTTTGTTGTGGTCCAAGCTTCTGTTGTGGGGTTTTCCTGAGGGTCCCCTGAGGCTAATGATTGGTTTGCACATGGACTCGAATATCCAAGTTCGGTTGAATCATTCTGGCCAACTATCCCGTAATATTTCAACTTACCGGGGCGTCGGGCAAGGATGCGTTTTGGCTCCTTGCCTGTTTAATCTATATATGGCGGTTATTGGAGAGTGCTTGAAGCCTGCAGCCTTTATTTCCCCAGAGCTCCATCACTTGAGACCATTTTGGCTGGCCTGTATATTTGACTTTCTTGTTTTTGATTGTATCGCTGTGGGCCTACAATCACTGATTTATGCCTTCTCAGCCTTTGTGAGTAAGCATTCTTTGAAGAGAAATCCATCAAAAACACAAATTATGCATTGCCCCAAGGGAAAAGGGGAGAGTTAATTCATCTGCCAACTTGGCTTGGCGCCTATTGGCAAAGTGGAATCTATGATACATTTGAGATTTGTGGTTACCTCTAGACCTAGCTTATCAAAGATCCAACTGTGGTACAAAAGACGGGCTTCCGCAATGGCCAATCTGATAATTAGGGTTGACTCCAGATGCAGTAAGTTTACGATCCAACCTGCGATTCGATATCACAGAGGCAAAATCATCCCCAAATTGTCACATGGGATTGATACCTACTTCTTGACCATGTTGTATTGTTTACCTATTCTTGGGGCTTTGAGTTGGAGAAGAGTCTTTCAACTCCCCAATAGTGTTCCCATTCACGCCATTAGATACAAGTTGGGCATTGTCTCATTGAGGGCTAGGGCACATTGGAAGTTTTTATCACCCCTCCGTAAGATTCTGTGTCTAAGTGTGTATTGTCGGTGTTTGGATTTTAAGTTGATATTCAAGATGGCAGTGTTCGGCTAAGTAACATGCAAAAAACTTGTCTCAACCTTCTTGCTAATCTGGGTAGTTCATGTATTGAAATTGTTGATAACCTGGTTAAAGTAAAACAATAACTGTTATTCAATCTGGATTGGATTAACACAATTGAGTCTATGCACTTGTATTCTTCCTTGAGCCACTTCCAGGGAGAACGCAAGAAGGCAGGGACAGTATCTCCTTCCCTGGCAATTTATCCAAATAAGTACATAAGGCATCTCTTCCTGTGTTTTCGCTGGAATCTGATTCTGAGTAAGCAGATTTTGGTGAGATATGGTCTGCCCCCGGCAGAGCAAGCAACCTCTCGCTTTTGTAACATGGACGACCAGCAGGCAACCCTTAAGCCTCTGTTGGTTTCATGTATGGCTGTCCAGGTTGCAAGAGAGAGTTATTTGAAACAATTTGAACGCATGCTTAGAATGGGCCAGGAGGATTTGGCATGGCCAATCTGCCTAGTGGTTTCTACTGCTAGTACAGTTCCTGAAGTCACTGGTTTACTAGGGTGCTTGAAATTGAAGGCCTATGTAACTGGAGTATGAGGGCTATTTGGAGTTGCTACTTCCTTTGCTGGTTATATGTGTTCTTAAATTTAAGAAATGTAATGCAAGTTTTTGAAATGGGTATTTTTCTATATGAATTATATGAAATGTTGACTATTTTTTGTAGGAATTTTTAGGAATATATTTTGTGATTTTATACATGTGTGTAATGTGTTATATAGTTTATTTTCTTTTTTTATGTGAATGGAAAATTGTTAAAGGTTAAGTAGTGATGAATGAGACGGTGTGCTCCAAAGCTTATGATGCATGGCTGGCCCTGTAACAGAGAGTGAACATGCCTCAGCAGCTCAGGCGGCTCAGTTACCACAATCATACGTGTATGAGCGGCACTCTTGCGGATGAACCCGCGCTGACACAGACCTACAGGAAGCTTGCATACCACATTCAGTACTTTGGCAGGGTCAGTTGCATACCAAGGCAGCCAGAAAACAGGACATGCAAATACAATCGAGTACTGCCCGAAACCTCACAACATCTCAAAACCCCCTCTTACTTGTGTCCATTGATGAATTCGCTGCCGAAAACAAACTCTTCTAGTCACCTTTAAACACTGGCAAACTGTGGCCAACAGTGGATGCACCCTTAGCACGGGCTTCGCTGTAAGAGTAGAAATACTGTCTGGCGCCAAGTGAGGCAGTGGCAGCGGCGTCCCCAGGGTCATGGTGCTAGACTCAATGCGACGTCCAATAGCGGCCCTTTCAGTGTGTGTTGAACACTGCTCATTCTTTGTTAAAGTGCATGATTGCGACTCCACAGTGGTCTGCCAAGTCCTTCCAGTGGTAGTAAGAGCCCAGCGGGTGGTTGTCGGACTTCTTTCTGTTGTACACAGACAGTGCATTCCTGTGCATAGGCGTGAATGTCTTCTCCATGTGGGGCCGCCAGAACTATAGTTGCACCATTTCCATCAGCTTGTTTTGTCCAGGATGGCCACAGAGCTTGGAATCATGACACCACTTGTGTAGTTTGCAGCAAGTCTCTGGCAAGGAAACGTATTGGAAATCTTGCAAGTAGTATGTGCCTTCAAGAGTTGGTTGCAACTCTGGGTGCTGCTTCGTGAGCTTGATTACTTCCAGGGCGTGAAGCAAAACCTTGAGTTGTTTTTCCAATACCGACATTTCCCCGATGGTGGTAGTTTGCACAGGATGCAGCATGCATAATGGGTCCACTAGAGTCATGGAGCTGGGGCTAATACGAGACAAAGCATCAGCTTTCACGTGTCCTGTCTGGTCAGTAGGACAAAGTGTAGTTGAAGTGAGTGAAAAACAGCATCCAACAGCCACGCCAGGTGATAAAGCAACCGGATTCCTACAGGATTGTCAGGTTAATTATGGTCCTCAAGCACTCCCATTGTCAGTAAAGTCAGTAGTTTGGTTCACCTGAGTCTTCCTGTGTGCTGACTTGGTGGCAGACGATCCTTGATGTGTCTTCTGTCGAGAGCGGGTGTCTTGTAGATAGACCGAGACTCTTCAGACACCACCCTGCCTGATTATGGTATTCCCAGGAGAGGTGGGGTCCTGAGCAGAATGCCAACAAAATGAGGAAAAACCTTCCAGCGGGAAGGAAAAAACCTGTATGCTGCGAGGTTTCCTGGAAAGCACTTGATGCACTGAAGACCAGATGACAGCCTGACAGAGAATAATACCAATAGACCAAGGATGGATACAAACTCCACGAGGAGCTGGGTCCAAGTAAACAGACTCAGCAAGAATTATGAGAAAAGGCAGGGGAATTAGGAGCAAGGAATTGCCAGTAAAGAACAGAAAGCCGGGGAAGGCTACAAGAGAGCAAAATCCTCTGAGAGAAAGAGCGCTGACCAAGGAAGGGAAAAACTGCGTATTGAGCATTGAGATGCAAGCATTATTCGCATCCTGTGTTATTGTGCGACGAACGGAAGTGAAGCCTGGAGCTTTCCTGAAACGCTAGAGCAGGAAAATCGCAACTGTAAAGTAAAAATGGCACCCGCGAGATGCAAGCGCAGTTTCCAGGACAACCACCAGGGTCTGTGCAACATGACTGCATGCCCCCTTTGAAACCTGGCACCACCCGGTTGAAGATGATGAAAACATCGGAGAAGAATGGGGGCATGTACTGTGAGGAATCTGAGGGGGTCCTCGCTTCTTTCTCCAATATATCCTCCTCGCAGGTGGCCCGGGAAAGGCCATCGCTTTTCGGTTCCTGACCCTGGGGGTGGATATGCAAGGGAGGATCACCTGGGTAGAGGAGACTTGGGGAGTGGGGTTGAGGCCACCTTCGGTGAAACACAATATTCCCCATTTCCCTTTCACAAGGAGTCAAACTCCTCCCAAGTCTTTATAGGGTATTATCAGTCTGTACCCTCGTATTCCAGGAAACTCTCTCCCAATATACACCAGTCAGGTACTGAGACAAGGAAGAAACAACCCAGAGTCATACATCTTCTCTTTTTTAACACAGACATACACAAACACCGCTCTGGTACTGGGACGAGGAAGAGGGATGCCGAGTACCATGACCGTTACTCAGTAAAGAGGCATTGCCTGCCCGTGGGGCCTGGAGTGTAAAAGGCCCACTCAGGTGAAGCAAATGAGATCGCCTGTGAAACGCTTGCAGGAGAAGCCATAGATGAGTCAAGGGAGACGTGTTCCCGAAGTGTTCAGGTCCTGCAGAGTAATTGCAGCAGAAGCGGGAAAGGTCTCCGGTGGCAGAACTGGTCTACAGCCCTCCAGGAGTCAGAGGGACTACCTCTCTGTACAACCAAGGTGGCAGAGATCCTGGAACCAAAGCGCACCAAGCCGGGAGCAGCGGCAGCCACAGAGAGCCGGCCGATGTGGACTGCAGTACCCGGAAACAGCTTATCCGGTGAATCAAAGGAGTTTGAATGACTCTGGGACGCTGTGGGTTAAACCGTGTGGCTTGTGCAGGTTTGATCGCTCACGAGTGAGCAAGGGACCGTTTAGTCACTGGGAATGCCGGTCCATCTTCAAAGAAAGACTTTTGACAATACGATAACTTAAAGGCTCAGAAAATTGAACAGAAGAGTTTGTGAATACCGAATTGTGAACCAGATGAAATTGATACGGTCAAGAAAGAATTGTGTTTCAAAGAGCCACAAGACTAAATATGAAGGGAAGATGGGAGAGAAACAACATTGGGAAAACAGTAATTATACAGTCGTAGTCCTACTAGGCCTTGTGGTATTCAGACATGCAAGTGCAGTGATGAAGTGCAGGAGATAGACATGGGTGGTGGGGCAAGGAATGTACAAGTGCTGGTGGTGGGCCCGGGAGGGAAGTGCCAAGAGAAGCCAAGGAAGAGGCCTCAGACCAAGTGCTATTGCAGGCTACTCCCAAGTGGTGTGGGATGTAGAGCTGCCAAGCAGGGGCCCGCAGGGGCAGTGTAGTGGGAGAGAGGTGCTGTTATTGACTGGGTAGAAGGGCCTGGTATCCTGGGAGAGTCACGAGGACCAGGCAACCAGTCTCAGCAGCAGTGGGGTGATAAGCAGGGAAGGGAAAGAGGTAGAGAAAGGCAGAGTTTCAGGCAGTTTCTGGAACTTAAGGAGGTCCGGCTCAAGTCTAAGAAGGACATGGAGGCTGTTCCAAAGGGAGGCACCAGCCGAGGAGAGAGGCCTGCCCCCACTATCTGCTCGGAGAAGCGTTTGACAATCAAAGAGTTGGAGTTAGAGGAGCAGAGGGCTCTAGCAGGGGAGTTTGTACGGGGGGAAAGTTGGAAAATTGAATGAAATGAAGCTTTGTGTTTTGATTACCAAACCTAAAGAAAGCAAGTGTGATTGAATATGATTTGAATTGCAAGCAGTTCGGGATATTCCCTGATACAAAGGAACTTTGAAGAAGAAAATAAAGTGTTGGCAAGTGCCATGAGAATAGAAGATTCTGTGAATTGTGTAAACTGAAGAAACCAAGCTTTGGCAAGTGCCATAAGCATATAAAGAACTGTGCAAATTGAAAAAATAAACAGTGGCAAAAGCTTTGATAATATTTTAAAGTATAACAAGTGACTGTTGGCAAAACAAGTCCAGAGATAGTTTCAGGAGGAAACCCAGTTCTACTGTGAAGCTGAAACAGTGTCAGTGTAACTGTGAATAAGAAGCAAGTAAGGAAGTTAGGTGTGTTGGTTGTGTGACCTGTAATGGGTGAACTGTGTGGTCTGACAACTGCACCTAGGCCGAATACACCCACGTAAGGGAAAAGCCACTTAACTCACCCATAAATTTGTGTTTGACTGTCCAGGAGAAACTTGGGTGATTTGATATTATTGAACAGAACTTTTGTTATATTGGTGAAATTGATGAAAGGCGCTGCCAAAAAAGCTGAGAAATATCCCAAGGAATTGTCTGATTTGGAACAGGAGGATACTTGAAAGTGTGGGAAAGGCAACACCCCTTTTTGACAGTGAATCATCCTGAATATTGGGGGAGGGAACCCCCCACTTCCAACCACAACCTCGAAGAAGCTCTGAACTGTTATTTGAACGCTTCTTATTTTGATGCTGACATCCCTACACATATTCAAGTAGTTGTGAGGGCAAGTATAGGTTTTGGACACAAACCGACATTTTCTTTGGTCTTCCTGACAAAGACTCTGGTTAGTTTCAGTTGGCCTTTTCCAGGTGTTCCTTGTCCTTTCTATGTATTGCAGTCAGATCGGCCATCCACTTATCCAGTGAGGGCAGGTTAAATTGTTTGGGTAGCTGTGTAGGGAAGACTATAGGATGAAAACCATGAGAACAATTGAAAGGACTGGTTGCTATACAACAGTGGACGTTGTTATTGTACGTCAGCTCAGCCACTGGTATTAAAGTTACCCAATCGTCATCCACCTGTGTTTTGAAACAACAAAGGTATTGTTTGCGGGTTTTGTTTACCCTCTCTGTGATCCCATTGCTTTGTGGGTGACATCCTGATGATGCTCTTTTATGCCCAAGAGTTTGGAAAGCTGAGTCCACAATTTTGAGACATATTGGCTACCCTGATCAGAATTAATGGTAGAGGGAAGCCCATGTATTTGAATAATTTCTGCGAGAAATTAAGTTTCAATCACAGCCGCCGTTGGTAGTTTGTATAACGGAGTGAAGTGGGGCATTCTGGTAAACGTGTCTATCATGACCATGATTGTGATATATCCTTTAGACGGTGGTAGATCAACAATATGATTTGCCAGGGTCGGGTAGCAAGATCGGGTTGATGTAAGAGACCCAAATGTTTGTGTTTTGGTATCTTATTTTGGGGACATACTACACAAGACTTAGAAGAAACAGTAATTGTTTCACCAAAATAAATGCGCTGCTAGCACCACAAGATAGATAGCTTGCGATGAGAAATTAAGTTTAGTAAATGAAGCAAAACACTAATGAAAGTCACTAATAACATTCACAACGTTATTTTTCATAATTTAATCATGTCCATGTTCAAGAGTCAGAGTAATATGCCAACACGTGTTTCGACCTCCACAGGTCTTCTTCAAGGCAAAGCTCCAAGATGCAATTCTAGCCAAAAAATGTATTCATGTCAAAAAGGGACTCGGACCTGACCGCACTCGTGAGTCAGACAACCGCGAAAGAATATAAATAGCTAGTGAGGAATTGAAAATTCGTCGTGCAGCCACTTGTACATGAATAGCATTAGAAGAAAGATTATGGACTAGGTTTTCAGAATAGATTTGGATTGTAGGTTCCTCAGACTGGCCCTGGTTTGACGTCTGTTTATGTTGTGCCCTATATCTGATCCTAGATCCTCTTCCTCTTCTTCCTCTGAAGATGTAGTTGGTGTTGCTGTAGTACATCCTAAAGGGACAGTAAATCTCACATGTTTATTCGTATTAGCATTGTAATTGGAAAAATGCCCTTTTTGTGCCTTTTAATTTCCGCTGTGAAACCCCTTCTACGATGTGTTACGGAGGCGATAGGATTATCTTCCCCTGAGCCTTCTGATATATTAGATGGTTCTTCCTCAGAGTCACCCTCTGAGGAGACTGGAGTTCCCATAGGTGTTTTAACCATCGGACCAATATTATCCTTATCAAACTTAACCTGAAATGTGTATACTCTGTCATTTTTGTAATCTCTCTCGTCCCGAAATTGTTTTCGGAATTTCCGAATTTTGATCTCGTCTTGATAATCTTTCAAAATGGTGTGCATTGTGTCAAATTTTTTCTTTTTGACAACTGGTGAATTTCCCATTTCTTCTATTTCCTTATGTAAAGTCTCAATTTGTGTGGATACCCTTTCATGTTCTCGTTCTGCGTGAATAATCAATAATTTTAACATTTTTTCAGAACTCACAGTGAGGTTCTCCTCCCATTCTTGGGCAAGATCTTGGTCTGCATTGTTGGTAAAGTCAGGAAATATAAGGATACGCAATCCCCTGTTATGCTCTAAGTAGAGACATGCAAGGGGAGGGGGTAGGGGTGAGGGGAGGAGACAGATGAGGTTGCTCAGGGACAATTCTAATAGAGTAAGTGCATAGGAGAAAGTGAGGGGAGGAGATAGGAAAAGTGAGAGGAGGAGAGAACAGAGAGTAAGCAGTCAATAAGAGTGGGAGAGCGAATACAATTGCAGAAGTCAGTAGTAACACATAATGTTGCAAGCCAGGATACAAGATGAAGATGGGAACAGCATGATTCAGGGCCACCGTGAGTACAAGATGCAAAGGAAGTCCAGCATGAGAGTTGAGAATGGGTGACACACCGTAAATCAATGAAGTCCATAAAAGTCAAATCCATCATTGGCCACAAGACGTTGATGGTGAAACCAAAATCTATCAGGACAGACTCCTGCAGAAGTAAGATGGAGGGGGATGAGGGTAGAAGATTCAAGCAAAACAGGCAACCCCTGTGTGCGAGAAGGGTGGGATGAACAAGGGAACATCACGGTTGGATCAGAAGGGGCGGGGGTGGACTGTGGAGACACCGGGTTTAGACACATGTTGGTGCATGCTTACCTGCTGTCTGAGCAGGGGTTCGGGCCCTGGGTCGTCCTGGTCCGAACAGGTCCAAACAGGAATTGCCCTTTTCTTCGACTGCCCTTGGCTTTGGATGCCTGGGCGAGAGACACCCTCAATCTAAGAGTTAAGAGCAGGAAGGAAGAGGCAGGGCTAAGAAGGTGGATGGTGCTTAGGCCAGGTGACCTAGATCCAGTTGCACCTGCTCCCCATCTGCAAAGGAATAGGCAGGAGGGCTCCTTAAGTAGGGAAAAAGAGCAGCAACCTGGAAGGCACCAGGTGGGTGGGGCGTAGGCCAGGTGACCTTGAGCCACTTGCACCTGCTCCCCATCTGCAAAGGAAAAGAGGCGGGAGTGCTCCTTAAGTAGGGAAAAAGAGCGGCAACCAGGAAGGCACCAGGTGGGCGGGGCTTGCTAAGTGGGGGAAAAAGAGTGAGACCCAGGAAGGTCCCAGGTGGGCATGCCTTAGGCCAGGTGACCTAGATCACTTGCACCTGCTCCCCATCTGCAAAGGAAAAGAGGCTGGAGGGCTCCTTAAGTTGGGAAAAAGAGCGACAACCAGGAAGGCACCCGGTGGGTGGGGCTTGCTAAGTGGGGAAAAATAGGGACAGCCAGGAAGGCACCAGGTGGGCGGGGCTTAGGCCACATGACTTACATCCACTTGCACCTGCTCCCCATCTGCAGAGAAGAGAATGGAGGGCTCCTTAAGTAGGGAAAAAGAGCAGCAACCTGGAAGGCACCAGGTGGGTGGGCGTAGGCCAGGTGAACTTGAGCCACTTGCACCGGGTCCCCATTTGCAAAGGAAAAGAGGCTGGAGTGCTCCTTAAGTAGGGAAAAAGAGCGGCAACAAGGAAGGCACCAGGTGGGCGGGGCTTGCTAAGTGGGGGAAAAAGAGTGAGACCCAGGAAGGTCCCAGGTGGGCGTGCCTTAGGCCAGGTGACCTAGATCACTTGCACCTGCTCCCCCTCTGCAAAGGAAAAGAGGCTGGAGGGCTCCTTAAATTGGGCAAAAGAGCGACAACCAGGAAGGCACCCGGTGGGTGGGGCTTGCTAAGTGGGGAAAAAGAGGGACAGCCATGAAAGCACCAGGTGTGCGGGGCTTAGGCCACGTGACCTACCTCCACTTGCACCTGCTCCCCACCTGCAGAGAAGAGACTGGAGGGCTCCTTAAGTAGGGAAAAAGAGCAGCAACCAGGAAAGGCACCAGGTGGGCTGGGCTTGCTAAGTGGGGAAAAAGGGCAGCAACCTTGAAGGCACCAGGTGGGTGGGGCGTAGGCCAGGTGACCTTGAGCCACTTGCACCGGCTCCCTATTTGCAAAGGAAAAGAGGCTTGAGTGTTCCTTAAGTAGGGAAAAAGAGCAGCAACCAGGAAGGCACCAGGTGTGCGGGGCTTGCTATTTGGGGAAAAGACCGGCAACCTGGAAGGCACCAGGTGGACGGGGCTTAGGCCAGTTGGCCTATAGCCACTTGCAAGATAAGCTTTTGATAGTGGGGTCCAATGTGAATATATCCCCAGGAAATGGGTAATCTGGTGAAAATATTGTCAGCAAAAAGTCGTTTTAGAAAATGTAGTCATTCAATATAAATAAATGGAAAATGAGCAGTGAACCTATTACCAGCTCACCACAGATGATATAGCCCTTCCCTAACTCAAACCCTTGCTGTAATACTAACCTTACCCTAACGGCAACTCTAACACTTACCCTAATGCTTATTCTACCCTAACCTCCAGGTTTATCCTAACCGCTATCCTGCGCCAAAATCACCAGCACTTTTCAAACTCTGTTTCCCTTTCTTTAACGGATCTATGTGATCCGACCGCAGCTGATTTTCCCGCGGCTGAACAGTTTGCATGTGAAATGTACGAACCACAAAAGGTTTGTACATTTCCCATGCGAACACACGTTAAAAACCCCTACATACCCACACCCTCAGCCACACCCACAACACGCCCACGACACACCCCCCAGCCCCACCCTCAACACACCCCAACATAACCAAACCCTACTTAGCTTTTCTTCAGGCTGTGTCCTTGCAAAGCCTGGTCCCTTTCACTTCTGTGATCGGGAACCGGCACCGCAGGGTCCTTTTTTTTTTTTTTTTGGGAGCTGCAGGGGTTTCCCCCGCACCCACCGCTCACTATATTCTAAAGTATAGTGAGCGGTGGTGTTGCCAGGTACAACCCTGCAGCCCCTGTTTTTTTTTTTTTATTTCTTTTCAGGTGTGCTGCAGTGGTGTCCCCGCAACACCTGCTCACTATACCACACAGTATAGTGAGCGGGGTGTTGCGGGGGACACCCCCACAGTCTTTTTTTTTATATACTTACCTACAATGCTACCACCAAAGGTTCGAACTTTTGGTGTTCGAACCTTTGGTGGTAGCATTTTTCGGACTTTTTGTATGGTCAGACCTTTTTTTCGGTCCGATTGTACAATTCCTTCTTTAACACTTACCCAAACCCATAGAATAACACTTACCCTCCCACTTCATCGACCCTAACCACACCCCAACATATTTACTCTAACCCTAACCCCTATCCGAACCCCTATCCTAACCCTAAACCAGCAATCACAAACCCACTAAACCCTCAGTAACCTTAACAATTGCCCTAGCAGCACTACATTTTTGGCTACTTTTCAGTAGCATTTTTGACAACTTTTTGCTTGGCAACTTTTTCACTGCAGATGTATTTTCACCAAGACCTTTTCATTGACTACATTTTTGTTAGCTACATTTTTATTGGATACCGATACTGGCTGGGGCAGGATACAAATTTACTAGAGCGGACGCAAACGTTGACTACTATCATGTTTCCGTCATTCAGACGGGCGGTCCTGAAGACTTTGATCAACTCGAAGCACCATGTCGATAGGATCTTGGCTGGGGCAGGATACACATTTACTAGAGCGGACGCAAACGTTGACTACTATCATGTTTCCATCATTCAGACTGGCGCTCCCGAAGACTTTGATCAACTCGAAGCACCATGTTGATAGGATCTTGGCTGGGGCAGGATACACATTTACTAGAGCGGACGCAAACGTTGACTACTATCATGTTTCCGTCATTCAGACGGGCGGTCCCGAAGACTTTGATCAACTCGAAGCACCATGTCGATAAGATCATGGCTGGGGCAGGATACACATTTACTAGAGCGGACGCAAACGTTGACTACTATCATATTTCCTTCATTCAGACGGGCGGTCCCGAAGACTTTGATCAACTCGAAGCACCATGTCGATAAGATCATGGCTGGGGCAGGATACACATTTACTAGAGCGGACGCAAACGTTGACTACTATCATATTTCCGTCATTCAGACGGGCGGTCCCGAAGACTTTGATCAACTCGAAGCACCATGTCGATAAGATCATGGCTGGGGCAGGATACACATTTACTAGAGCGGACGCAAACGTTGACTACTATCATGTTTCCGTCATTCAGACTGGCGCTCCCGAAGACTTTGATCAACTCGAAGCACCATGGCGATAAGATCTTGGCTGGGGCAGGATGCACTAGAGCATCCTGAATTTCATCCCGG
The DNA here is from genome assembly GCF_040938575.1 of Ambystoma mexicanum. NCBI lineage: Eukaryota > Metazoa > Chordata > Amphibia > Caudata > Ambystomatidae > Ambystoma > Ambystoma mexicanum. Next base: position 1,538,304,199 of record NC_090931.1, read on the forward strand.
ATCCCATGTTGTGAAACCACCATCATACATGTTACATTTATTAACTGCATTTGCTTTCTTTCACTCTTTTTCTATAATGAATTCTACATTACATGCTAAAAGTGATATTTATACTAAGGTCTTCCCAATTCATCTCAAAATGTAAAGAAGGATATAGTAATCATTATGATTTTAAATGATTGCAGAATTCACCGAGCAATTCCATTTTGTTAATTTCAATGCTCTGGACAGAGGAATGCTCAAAAGATTATTAGTATTTATTTTATAGTGTAAACCTATCAATGCTGTTCAGTTGTCAAAATGTTATTTTTATGGCTGAATGTAATCTGCTGGACAGGGAACAAATGGATTCCCTTAGGATCTCCCCTAATGTTCGAGGGAAATGGGATCAAGAACATACAGCTCTATCCCAGATCTATTAATTTTTCAGATGTACGATGACATGAAATAATACCTTGCACATCTGCTTCCTTCAACAGAAAATGGATCCAAAACCAACAACCTGCAAATGAACCCCAGAAGATGCACGTACTGTGATCAGAGCTTTAACGAGCCTTCCCAGCTCATGATACATATGAGGGGCCATATGAAGGGTAAAGCGTTTACCTGCAGTGTGTGTGGCAGGAGGTTCCATACCAGAACGGGTCTAATTACACACAAGAGATCCCACACAGTTGTGAGACCCTATAAGTGTATGGAGTGTGATAAAAGCTTCACAAAGAGCTCAAATTTATACCAGCATCAGAAGCGCCATACTGGAGAATGGCCATACCAGTGTGCAGAGTGTGGGAAAGGCTTCACTGAGAAGTCACAGCTAACCCAGCATCACATGATCCATTCTGGGCGAAAGCCCTACAAATGCACTGAATGTGGGAAGCGCTTTAACTCTATGTCCTACCTGAGGAAACATCAGAAATTTCACACTGGAGATGGATTGTATCAGTGTACTGTTTGTGACAAATGTTTCACACAAAGCTCACATTTAATCCAGCATCAGAGGGTCCATACCGGGGAGCGACCATACCATTGTACACAATGTGAAAAAAGCTTTATTTCTAGCTCGCATCTGTACCAGCATCAGAGGAGCCATACAGGGGAACGACCATACCAGTGTACGCAATGTGAGAAAAGTTTCATTCAGAGCTCAAATCTGTATCAACATCAGAGGATCCATACTGGGGAACGGCCCTACCAGTGTATGGAGTGTGAGAAAAGCTTCGCTCAGAAGGCGCATATGATCCGGCATCGCATTAGCCATACCGTGAAAAAGCCCTACAAATGCACTGAATGTGGTAAGCACTATAGCTCTTTGTCATACCTGAGGCAACATCAGAAATCTCACACCGGAGATGGATTGCCCCAGTGTACAGAAGGTGACAAAAGCTCAGATTTAAGCCAGCCCCAGAAGATCAGTACTGGACTGCAACCATACCAGTGTATGGAATGTGAGAAAAGTTTCACTATGAATTCACATCTGGCCCAACATCTCATGATCCATACTGGAGAGAAGCCTTATGAATGCGCAGTGTGCAAAAAAACATTCAGGCACTCCTCTACTCTGAGCAGACACCAGAGGATCCATACTGGCGAGAAGCCCTATGGATGCACGGAGTGCAAGAAAAGCTTCACTCACTCCTCAGCTCTGAGCAGGCATCAGAGGACCCACATGGTGCAAGTGAGGATTCTGTAAATCCTGTTTCATATTCCATTCAAGGGCCATGCTTGGGAGATGGCCCAGGGGTGCCGAGTACAAAAACATCTGCCATGAAATCTCAACCGTAAGGAAGCATCAGAGCTGCCATATCGGGGAGAAACCCTGTGAGCGTACAGAGTGCAAGTTAAGCTTGTTAAGTGCTGAGCAGGCATCAGAGGATCCATTCTGTGAAAAGGTCCTTCAAACGCCTGGAGTGTGGCAAGTGCTTTAACCCTTTGTGAATTTCAACCCCGCAAAGCAACCGACTCGCTCTTACGTAATGCATAGAACTTTATCTTCAAATGTATTGTCATTTGAATCATGCACAATGCAAAGTGAGCTGCTTCTTAGCACTAGGAAGCAAGATCAGAATGACAAGCGGAAGAAAGAGAAACACCAGGAGGTTATGTGGGGGCAAATGCGTGGGGGTAGTGGAGGAGGAAGAATTAGACAGGGTGTTAAAAGAGTGGCTCTCCTGAATTCCATGAGGGATTTGATCCCAGCAATTCCTGGTTCAGAATTAATGCAAACAGGAACCTAATGAGTTGATGCTATCCTGGGAAAACCCTGAACATTAACTAAAAACAATTTATTTTTAAATTAAAATTAGCACATTAAAGACGGTGAGAGGCAGCATATGTGTAGTGACAATTACAAACAATTGGCACATAAACGCCTGCTGATTAGTAATTAACAGTGGAATTCTAAAGGAAAGAGAAACTGAAATCCAATGATAAAATTATACATGACTACACACAAGTGCTGGGCCAAGGGCAGGATTGTTTATTATTCTAGAGGGTAAACAACCTTAGTATCAAATACCTGTAGATTCTGTCATAGGGCCCATAACACCGGCCTACACCGTGGCCCTTATTACCGCCTTACTGCTGGCGATCATTTCTGTTCACGCCAATAGTAATCTGAGGTGTCAGCCTAGATTACAGAAATACCAGCTGTGCAGTAGTAACAGATGTGGATTTACTGATATTCTGCTGGCAGTGTTTCACTAAATCTGCATGCATTATGTAAGTATTGGTTTTTGTACCATTTCGTCCTTCTTGAGATGTACATGATTATGTACTGTACCAGATCATACGCTACCACACGGTTTATAATTTAGAGAAGCAGCTGTTTTTGAAAAACATAATATTACAGTTTACCTCAAAAGAAAACAGTACAAGGCATGAAAAAAGTAGAAACCTGTGAATCCATGTGTAACTATGCAGTGGTGACCAATCACAGCGCAGTTGTGCTCCTTACCACCAGGTAATTTCTGAGGAGGAAAAGATGACAAAGGAGGGTGAAAGTGGGAAGAAAAGTAAAAAGAAGAGAGAAAGGGAATGATACCCAGTCACCCAGAAGAGCTCTCTGAACAAGTGTGTAAGGGATTACACCACAGGATTGTTCACACTTACGATCCTTGTACTAGTCTTAAAGTGTACAAGGGTATCCAGTTTGAGGGCATGCAAATTCAATGCTAGGTGTACACTACCCCCTGCACTGGAGCCAAACACCCACCCCATCGCTCTGTTCTGGTCGCCCTCCTATATTTCAAAGCCCACTTCTTCAGATCATATGTGGAACATTTTTGATAGTCAGTGAACCGAATTGCCCCTGATAGGATTATGTGTAGGGCCAAGCATGATGTAACACCCCTTTTGAGAACTTTCAGAAACTTGGTCTGTTCCTTAGAGAGCACCACACAACACGTCATGTTTGTCATGAGGATACCCTTATCAAGATTGTCTTAATACCTTGCAGGCCAATGCATAACGTTCACCCCTAAAGAAGGTCTAAATGTCCACCAGGGACTGTGGCTGGTTTTGTGGCAGTAAAGAGTGCTATTCACACCGCAAGGATCTGAAGAGAGTTGTATCTCTCTGCTTAGTGCAAGAGAAACTACAACCCATGAGTACCCGACAGGCTTACTATTAGACAACAATATTGCTGTGGGTGTACCTCTAGAGTAGCTAGGAACCAATCTTATGCTGGTATGCATGATCCATATTCAATGTCATCTATATATCTTCCCGATACAGTATTATCACTAAACCAATAACTGTTTTCACTTGCAATTAGAGTTTTTTTTAAACTGATAAATAGAAACATATTCAGTATGCTCTCTCTCTCGTTTAACATGTGTTTATACATATTCTCTTGTAAAGATATTGAGTTTAGATGCCCAGCAGCCTTCTCTTCTTAACACTTGGCCAAAGAAGGATAATGGGACACACAGGCTATCTTTATGTGCAGTGCCAAATCTCATACTGTGACAGACTCAGTGTGCCTCCAGTATAGGTAAAAAACATCACGATGCCCCTTAATGCTGTAACCATGGAAATGAAAAAAAATATTGTTGCAAAAACAGGTAAAAAGAAACTTATTTTAGCCCCCCAAAAAAAATAACAACACAAAATTAGAGCACTGGAAAACGGGTATGTTTAGGCCAATGAGGAGTTTAGTGGGAGATGGCAGCTGGAAGTGGTTTGCTTCTTGTTACCAAGACAGTTCATCTATTTACTTTAGTTGTGCCTCCAATTTATTGAAGCAAACATTAAAATTCAGATTTTTTTAAAAAAATGTCAAATTGCCAATTCTTGCTCATAGACCAGAATCATAGTCCTGGCACAGCCATCAAATATGCTGTTTGCTCTATTTTACCCAGGTAGTGAAGTCCTGTGAGATCAGCTGTTTCCACCATTTGTTTCATTTTATGTGTGCTTATTTAACACTTATCGCCAAAGTACTGAAAAATAATTAGTAACAATGGTACAAATAAGGTACAATTAGTGTCCAATGATCCATTTAGAAGGAAGAAAGAAAGTGAGTTTTCAACTGTATACGAAAGCAAGAACAGGAGGTAAGATATTGAATAATCAGAGGCAGGGAATTCCAGAATTTAGCAGCCATGAGAAGGAACAAAAAACGAGATTGAGCACACGGTGAACTGGGAACAGACAGAAGGAGTGATTCAAGAGCTTAAGGGCGGCTGGTACCAGGATATGAGAGATATGAGATAAGAGGGTTCCATGCCATAGAGACATTGTAAAAATAATACAAAGGAAATATTATTGAAGGCGAACATAAGATAGCCTATGGAGAGAAGCACGAGCCCGATTGATGGCATCACAAGAAGAGAGGTAGCACACAAGGAAGAGTGGAAAATAGAAATAAATGGAGTAAGTTGAGGAGCAGGTAAGCCAAGAGCGAAAGATGACCAATAATCGATGCATGAGAGAATAATGCTAGAAACAAGAAGTTTAGTTGCACAAGAAATTAGGAGTTGGTGGACCTTACGTATGTTAAATAAATGGAATTGTCGAATGAGAGCAGGAGCTAGAATGTGTGAGGAAAAAGGCAATTAAGGGTCAAAAGTGATGCCAATCGTATGAGCAGAGATAGAAAGAGTTGGGCTAGAAGGAGGAAAGAGAATGGAGGGGGGAGGAATAGGGGAGGTGAGATCTGGCCTGACTGAAAAAATGAGAATTTCAGGTTTCGATGAATTAAGGTGAAGAAAATTAGAGGTGATGCAAGACTGGATTGAGAAAAGGCATGCAGAAGGTTTGGAATGCAGAGACTCCGAAAAAATGAAAAAGAAGAAAATGTGAGTGTCATTTGCATAAAGATGATGGGAGAAATTATGGGAAGAAACAATAGCAGAGCATGGAATTGTATACCAAAAAAAAGAATAGGACTGAGAAAAAAAGCCTTGGGCGACCGCAAACAGTAGAGGAGAAGGAGAGGATGAGTGACAAGCCCATGAAACTGAATAGGTGAGATTAGCTAAATAAGAATAGAACCACTACTGAACAGAGCCAGAGGCACCAAGAGCTAGAAGTCTAGATGAAAGAACATTGTGATCAACGGTATGAAAAGCAGCGGATAGATCAAGCAGTAATCCGTTCCAGAAAGTAAATCTGTTTCAATGGAAGGGACATAATCCAGACTAACGAGGGGAAAGTCAAGAATGTAGATTGATTGATTTTAAAAGGAAGATACCTGAGAGTAGACAAAGCACCCTTTGGCTTCTGGACCCGCATGACTCCTGCTTGTACAGCTGGTGTATTTAGGCTTAATACTTCCCCTGTTACCCTGTTGGCCAATCCTACCAAGTGGATGTCATTTATTTAATCAGTTGCACTGGACATTTGACTTGAAGCCAAATTGACTGTTAGCTGTACACATTTAATATGGCACGCAGCCAGGAAAACTGACACGATTGTCATCCATCTTGGAAACTCCTCCCAAGACGAGTACTGTCATATCCCCGGTAGCTACCTGCTTGCACAAAAGGATTTTGCATTGTTCGATTCCATTTCTCATTGACCACCATGAATTCTGCTAAATGTTTTTACATAAACAACTTCAGATAAGAACAGATACAACGACTAATTATAATTGTAGCCTATCAGCATCTGCTTCTTATGACTGGTATTGCACAAGTAAGAATGATTTCTTTGCGTGACATCACATTTCAATATTGTGGATTTCTCTTGTTTTCTGTTAAAGTCAGAATTTGTTTAACTGACCATTTTACAATTTACAAAGCCGTTTTGTGCAAGAATGTAAAGTTTCATGTATTAGTTTCATAATCTTAAAGATCTTTGAAAAATAACGTGTTTATCAAATAGCCGTGATGTGGTTTTGATTCATCATGTTCTTTGTTCTATATTTTCATTAAAGAATATAGATTTTCATAATAAAGCGAGAGAAATAACAAAGAATACGCTGTGTGTGTTCATGTTTTGTATTGTAAACAATACAAAGGCCTCATTACAAGTCCGGCGGTAACCGAGCCGGAAAAACCGTCAGGTTACCGCTGGACCCCGTATTACCATTCCGCCTCTGTGATTCCCGGAATCACCGGGGCATTACGACCCCAGTGACCCGGGAATTCCGGAGGCGGAATTGTGTAAGTCCCCATTCACATGGAGCTCCATAGGACTCCATGGGGATGAGGATAATGGAAACACCGGTTCCGTCTATGACAGAGCCGGTGTTTCCATGTCTGCCAGCAGGCGGGTGGTGTTAAACCCACCAGGTCAGACCTGGCGGGAGTGACACCTCCCGCCTGCAGGACTCTTAATCAGCCGGTCCGGAAAGAATGGTGGCAGCGGTTTTACAACCACCGTTATTTCCGGACCGGCAGGGTCATAATGAGGCCCAATGTCTGTGCCATTTATATAGAAAATATGTATTTTAAATGTACAGTCCTCTACTGACTCCAAGTCAGCACCGTCTCTTGATCCCTCCAGTGAACATGTGTCAATTTCATTAGTGTTGAATGCAATTGAGGGTTTAATAATGACTTGTGTATTTTACTTGCGCTGCAAAGAAAGGCTATCAAAGCCTACAGCCCTGAATGCACATACATGAATATGCATCTCACTGTGTTTTACCATTGTGTGTCAAAGTTAATATACAGCTTCCAATCATATGTGGCTTGCCTTGGATTGAGAGATGTTCAAATCACAGCTATATTTACACAGTTCACAACGCCTCACACTCCCATGGACACTGCGACGAACATCTCTATCCTGCATCTTCAAAACCTGAGAGTAGACCGAGAAAAGTGGAAAAGAAAACAACTGCTTTGTAGTAAATTCTTGGATATTTTCCACCAACTATTCAGGTAAACATGCTGCAGTGTCTCTGTTCAGGCCTCCTTGCAGGAGTGTCTCTGTAGAAACCATGTAGGGGTGTCTCTTCTTTGTTGTCCTAGCATGTGGGTGACTTTGTTTGGAATCCTTGCAAATCAATTTGCCCAAAAAAATACTTGATTCTAACATGGTGGCGAGTAGAATTCCTGATGTCGCCACCACGTCATTCCCCTGTTTCGGTGATGCTTGATTGCTTAGTCTCAGAGTCCAAGGACATTCAAATTGACAAACAGATGTAATTCTCAACGACGGCACTGATCCAGGCATAAAGGGCCATATTATGAGTTTGGCTGTAAGTATGGTAGTAATTCCATCATACGCAGTTACCATTGCCACCACTGTGTCCAGCAGAATTAGCTTCATCAATCAGTTTGATTGTAACTGTAATTCAGTCTGTATAAATTAGTGAGTAAAATAAACACAAATTAATTCGAATTCTGCCAAACATTGCAGGAATTACCATTACCGCAGGTAGTATTTGGAGGAAGTACCAAACGGTAATTTCTCCAAAGATCAGCAGAATTAGCACAAGGCAGAAATGGCACTGCGATAAATACAGGAAGCTGCATAGCGGACATCTTTAAAAAGCCAATCCATTGGATGTGACCCATTTCCAGCTGCCGCCCACAGAAGGATACAGGAATCGTGTCAGGAGAGAAAAGTAAATCCAAAGTGTCAGAAGTGAGACCGCGCAAGCCAAAGTTCAGAGGCAGAGCTCACCGTACCCGCAGATAAGGTGGGGGCTCATGCTGATCAGCTGTTTTGGGGTCACAAGTCACAAAAGCGCACGCCAGCGGAAGGCTGACATCTGGTCACAGGTCTGTGACACAGTAATAGCAGTTAAGATGATCCCCTAAAACGAAGAGGTAAAAAAAAGCACTGGAACGACCTCAACTACATGGCGCACAGCCTCCTAGAATTGCATCGCAAGGAGACAGCTGCCACAGGAGGAGGCACTGTAAAGCCACCTAACCTGACCTCCTAGAAGGAGACGGTCAGAAGCATCCTCCATATGGCAGGCCTGGAGGGTCTCGGTGCTGACGAGCGTGAGGCTAGAAACCAAGCTGAGCCTGGTAATTACATGGCAGTCCTTTTGCCAACATAACATCCAGTACAGAATTGCAAGGCCTACACTGCTTGTCATCCTACAGACCGGGGGCTGTCCATTGACATGAACTATGCAGTTAAGCAACAATCAGTGTACCGGGCAGGTCACACCTCGGAACGCTTGACGTGCAGTGAGAACATACTACCATACCAGTCACATAAAGGGTGTGCCATGTATCCTAAATTACTCACAAAGTCCCAGTCCATAGACTTGCACCATAACTCTTCACTCTCACACCAGCATCCCCAATCCTGAAATGTAATGGGCCACACAGATGTATATGGCACACCTGTCACCTATCCACACTCCACCTGTGTAGGATGCATTGCCCACCAGTGAAGGGGCACTGCCTGAGAAGTAGCACACCATCTGACCCCTCTGATCACCAGTTGTGCCCATTATCATTAATCACTATTAGCTCACCCACTATATGCAGGTAGGCGACAGGCATTGGCTCTAGTGTCAGCACTACTGAGAGGATATGACCGCAGGAACACTTGGCTGCCGAGGGCATTCACTATAAAACATGCCTTCCTATCACTGAGTGCATGTAACCAGCCCCTCTACTTTAGAATTGTGTTCTGTTCTTGCAGAACTATGCATTGCACATTGCAGCACCTTATACTGATGGAGCACACACATAAATGTTGGTTGTTAACCCAGGGTATGTTGTATTTATCCTATTTTTATTATGTCTTTTTGTAGTGACACATTTTTTTAATTAAACTATTATTTGCATATGTTCGTTCAATGCTCATTAAATACTTGTTAGGGACTATAACACTAAGGGTATGATACAGAGAGGCAATAAGTTCTCTTCTATTTCAAAGTAATCAACTGGATTGGGAAATAGCAATTTTCGTTTTTTCTATTTTTGTCCCAGTTATTGTTCATTACACACCCTCCTGTTGATATATACATAGAATATATACAAGAATACATAGGACACTTGGGCAATGTGTGATGCTATTCAGGGGGCATCGAGGAGGCTGGCATCCGCTGTTAGGGTGCTAGGGAGAGCAGGGGAGTAGCAGATGCCACTGCTGCTGTGATGGTAGTGTTCTAAATGTTGCTGGAGTTGTCAGAGTTTATTTCCTCAAGCAATGAGAGCATGCTGAAGCCATTACATTCACCCGATAGCTTATTTGGGTGAGAGGGAAGGATACAGCCAGCTCCATCTTGGCCACACCCACCGTGAGATCTGTTCCAAGCACCCCATTAAGGTGATTTAGCCGGAGAATGCCCCCCACCAGCAACCACGCATGGACGGGTTTGTCTCGATGGAAGTAGGCGATGCCATGCCACATACGCATTTTATTGGATGAGGAAGATTGGTCAAAACTAGGGAATTCATCTCTTCTGGCCAAGGGAGATGCACCCCCTTTAGGATCGGGGATGAGAGTCTGCTATGCTTAACACACCCTGTGGGACAAGGTAAGCATGAACCACTGGAGCCAACTACCCCCTGACCCCCCCCCACTTAGAGGACATCGAATCCCCAAGTAAGAGATTTACTCCACATCCCTTTATTTCAGAATCCCAAGTATTTGTTGATTATATTGGAATTGAACAGGGCAGTAATGTACAGGATGCTTTACAAGAAGATGGCTTGGTTGCTGACCTGTATTTGTTGCCGCCCTTGCTTGAAGTGCAGAACCAATGGATTCTCCCAACTCGTTCCAGGGAGGAATATAAAGGTCCCGGGACACAGACACAGGAGGTGAGAACCAGCCAGGTCTGCACAGCCATGCAGAGGAGAGAGGGTATCCTTCACATGAGGTGGCTGGGGGAAGAGCCTCGCAGATGGTCGGATTGGTGATGGGCCAAGAAAGCCTGCAGTACGCTGACGCTTCGACGAAGGCAGGGAAACCCGAGGAGCTCAGCCACCGCGGAAGAGGAAGCAAAGCCATGCAAGAGCCGCCATTGCCGAAGTCTTGTTCGTCCAGGACAGGAGGAATCGACACAAGAGACCCGACCATGAAGACTGGAGTGAAGTAGAGAGCGTGGGTGCGCACAAGCCAGAGAGTCAGCATCCCATAATGAACACCGCCGCTGGAAAGCAGGTATGCAGCTTCATAATAAAGAGTGGGTGGAGGGCTCCAAGGCCACAACAGAGCACACTTTAGCGGGGCTAAAAGAATCCCAGGGCCCACGCTGTGCTGAGATTCCAAAGATCCCATGTGGGGGGAGAAAGCTGAGCAGCGAAGCAGGGCTAAGAAAGCCCATAGCCGACACCAGGCTGAGAATCCAGATACCCCATGACGCGGGTGAGAAAAGTGACAAGGAAAGCAGGGTTTAGATGGCCCATAGCCTATGTAGGGCTGATAATTCAAATACCCTGCAATGGGGTGATAGTACTGGTCAACAAAGAGGCTGAATATCTGAGGGACCCAGGCTGGGCGAGGACACACAATACTCCACAGGACGGGGGCGCTTGACAGCCTGAGCAAGATGGTCATGGGCTAACGTCACTGTGAGGGTGGAAGGACAGGCCTGTTAGTAGTATGCCCGCTACAGATTGCCACTGTGTGATATAAATCCAGTCAAGGGTTGTGTGGTCCCCCGAGCTCCTGCTACCCGTTTTTCTGGAGCTGGGGGCTCACCGATCGCCTGGGATCGTGTGGTGGCTGAGGTGGACCGAGGCTCGGTGCATCTCCTGAGGCTGCTGATGACGGTGGGGATGCTGTAAGCCTTATGAGGAGCGGCCCGCTCCCATGGTCTGAATAAAAGGAAAGGAGCTCGGAGCTTGCAGCGTGCCACGTTTTATCTCTGAATCACCTGGGCGGGTGAGGGCAACCAGCGACATAACCGCTGCAATTAGACTAGAACCAGCTTGCAAGTCTGGGGCCTCCTCCCCGCCGCCGTATCCGAGTGACCTCTGCCTGCACCGCAGATGCCATTTCAACGGACTCCAAAGACGCTGGTCTTACACTTAGGACAATTGGCATAGCTCGCTTCCCCAGCGCTAGATTAGCTGGCTGTTAGAGGACCTCTGCGTTTCATCACGCAATAAAGAAACAACACAGAGTTGCCACGTAACTGAATCGTAGGCATTTCTTTAGAGTCTACGACGTGCGACGGAGATATTGGATAAGCGGCTGGCAACACTGTAACGCAGATGGCGGGAATGATGACAAAGAAACGGTGAGTGACACTGGAGCACATTCACATTGAGACAGGAAGATTGCAAGTTATGCAGTTTTGGAGAGACGCTGGGTGGCACTAGTGTACAAGTGAGCAGTATGACAGGACAAGTTGCAGGACAGTGAGACACCAGTAATCCAGCAGTCCAGTGAGAATTTAGAGGCACTTTGGTACAAAATAACCGGACATGGCTGGTGTCCCAGCTCCAGTATTTTTCTTAGCCACACCAGGGGAGCCCAGGGTGTGTTGGTCCGACTGGAGAGAGGGCTTCACGAAATATGCTTCAGCTATGTTTGGGTCTAACTATTCGAATGATAGGAAAGAAGCTCTGCTATTTCATTGCTTGGGGCCTGCAGGTCAAGATATTTTAAGAAAATGACCTGAGCCTGTCGCATGGAAGAGTCAGGTGCATATGAAAAGACATTGGCTAAACTTGATAGACAGTTTGAGGTGGAGGAGAATATTATTCTGAAGAGGCATCGATTTGCAACCAGAGAGCAGAACACTGGTGAAAGTATTGAAGAATTTATAACGGTGCTGAGAGGGTTGGCTGCGAAATGTCAATTTACCCACTGCCAGGATGAGCATTTGCGGGATCAATTGATGATAAAATGCAATAATGACAAGGTTAGACAGAAGATGTGGAGGGAGAGAAATCACACCCTGACGAGGGCTATTGAAATTGCGAATAGTATGGAACATACTGAGAAGTGTATTAAAGTTCTCCAATTAGACAAGTGCAAGGAAAGTGACAGTGGTAAAGTAACTGTGGAAGAAGGTGCAGTTCACAAGGTTTCAAAGACGTCGCAGAGACAAGCAACAGGAGGGTCGGTGGGCAGAGGTAGACATTTGAAAGGAAGACGAGAGACATATCCAATGATGCCAATCACAGCAACAGCAGGAGTGTGGGACGACCTTGGGGTCCTCCTAGAAAATTTAAGGTGGCGGTGGGAAAAAGGTGTTACAGATGCGGCAGTGCGACGCATCTCGCATATGATAAGGATTGCGTAGCGATACACATTGTTTGTCGAGAGTGTGGGAGGAAAGGTCACATTGCTCGATGCTGCAAGAATTTTAACCCTGGCGGTCAAGCACAAGACGTCAGTGTAAGCAATGAAGATGAAGTCTATGTAAGTCTGGGCATAGAAGTTGTCAGTTCTGTGCAAGCTGTGTCAGGGGAGGTGAGGAGGCGCAAACCATATGTGGTTAAATCCATTAGCGGAGTTCCCATTTCCACGTTAATTGACAGTGGTGAGGAGCGAACCATGTGTGAGAAGAGGTTACAGGGATCATAAGTTTTTGGTCCCGGAAAGGATGAGGAATGCAGTGGTTGAGTTGGCGCATACCGGTCATCTAGGTTTTGCTAGGAGCAAAGGTTTGGTGAGGTTGGATTTTTGGTGGCCGGGGGTTGACAGAGATATTGAAGAACAAGTCAGAATGTGTGTTGAGTGTATGGAAGAAGACAAGGGTCTCAAGGTGCAGAAAACACCCATGATTTTAAGGGAGAGTCCCAGAATGCCGTGGGATGAGGTAACACTGGATCTTTTAGGGCCTTTCAATATTAGAGGATCCAGGGATGCCTATTTACTTGTAATAATAGACTTATTGTCCAAGTGGCCAGAGCTGTGTGTACTTGAGGAAATCACCAGCAGCATAATACGGTTTCTTGAGCCATTGTTTTGGAGAGAGGGGTTCCCAAGGAGGTGTCTTTCTGAAAATGGCCCACAGTTGGTATCAAGAGAGTTTAAGGAATTCTTGGAGAGACACTGGGTAGAGCAATGCACTACGTGGTTGTATCATCCACAAGGGAAGGGGTGTGCGGAACAATTTAATTGCACCCTTATGGAAGCCATTAGGATTGCAGTTGCCACAGGTGGTGATTGGGTCCGAACTGTCACGGAGAGGACATTTCAATATAGGTTGGCTCCGAATGGGGTTACTGGTGTGCCTCCCTTTGAGTTGCTGCGAGGCAGGAAACATAACTCGCAATTGTGTCCTGCATGGATGGGCAGGTTGCAATGTGTTCGCATGGAGATTGAGGGTGTGAAGGAAAAAATGTCGGCCATTGAGCATAAATCCAAGTTGCGTTACGATGAGAAGAATTGCTGTAAAGAGTTGGTGGTCACGAAGGTGAAGAAAGGTAGCCCTTTGTTTTCGGAGCCCAAGGAGGTGATCAAAGATCTGGAATCTTCAGTGTTAGTGAAAGGAGGAGTGGTATGGAACAAGGAGAGAGTGGCGGTGCCGAGGAGGAATGAGTCAGTGGTTGAGTAGTAGGAGAAGAAAGGGAGGTTTTAGAGGTGCCTGCAACTGCAGGAGTGCTTGCATAGGCTCCAACATGATTGTACATAGTTAACATTGGCCATCCACCAGTTCACCAGCAGTTGATTTGAGCCTTCCTGGTTGGGGGTCGTTACAGATACAGCTGAACCTGTTTGATGCTATATGTTCAATAATAGGGCAAGAATCTCTGCTACGCAACGTGTATGTGTCCTTCCTTCCAAAATAACACTGGCCCACTAACTGTGCAGTATGTTGATGCCTAGTAAATGCACACAAAGCGACCCACCGTGGGACATCTCCGCTTGTGGAAATGTGATTGATATGCCATGGGTCAAAGTGATCCTCACACTGCATTGATTGGGATGCACTGTGGCAGGTGGCCATGGCATGCTGAACTACGTGCCTACAAGCTTACGCCACGTTTATTCTGCCACACAAACAGCATTATTTACTTAAATATGGCCTCTCATGATGTTATGAGCACCACAACCTGCCCTATAGCACAGGGGCAAACTTCCCTTGAGGCAGGGAGGAAGGACTGGCTATGGATTTTTAGTTTCTAGCCTGCTCAACACCATAAGTGCACAACCACATGTCACATGTGTTAGTCCTGGAGATGTTTGAACCGACTCTCCTCGGACTCGGATGAGGTAATTACCCCTCCTGCCATACCTATCCTCCCAGCAGGCCTGCTGTATTATTCTGCTCACTGACAGTGTAGAGCCCTGGGGACACAACTATATGCATCTTGAAGGCAATGCAGGGAGAGAACAGGGACACTGAGCTGCTGTTACTAGTCTCATCACCAGCAAACGGACACGGTGACGAGATACATGTGAGAGCGCTGGTGGGCTATGTCCCAACATTCATCTGATTCGGAGGCGAGTCTGTGAGTACTCGCACCTCTGCACTAATACTCCCACGATGGTCCATGAGACGCAGAATGACCATGGATATCCCAACATAACAGCAGGCCATTCTGGCCAAAATCAAGAACATTGGACAGTGCATGCAAGAAATACAAGGTAACGGTGCAAGATATAATGAAAGAGCTCAAGGATATTAATAGTCCCCTCGACCTCCAAGTCGAACATACCACACGTAATGAGAGATGCATAAATGTGCTTGAAGACAACCACAAAACTACTGCGATGGATTATGACGCATTTATTAATGAGGTCCAGCATCTCGGCGCAAAGGTTGAAGACCAGGAAAATAGGTCACGCCAGAATAATCTGGTTGGTATTCCCGAAATCTTTGAAGGCACAGACATCGAAATCTTCCTTTATGACTTCTTTTGAGACAAGCTGAACCGCGTACCATTACCATCGAGCGTGCACAGCGTGCTCCTACTCCCAAACCATAAGTCGGGGAAAGGCCCTGAATTATCAGACTTCGCCATCTCAATTTCCAACATAAAGTGGCTATCTTGAAAGCATATCGGGCGATGGGCACCATACAAATGGTCAAAGCAACGGTGCAGATCTTTAATGACTATTCTGTGGAAGTTTTGATGCGCTGAATAAGCTTCAATACAATATTTGGTGCTCTGCTGCGATTCCGACCATCGCCACTATCTCAAGTTCCTGGCAATTCGTGTTTAGTGTTCACATTGCACTTTATATGGTCCGTGTTTTATGCACTCACAATTTCAACACGTAAATGGACCAGGGCAGAGAGAGAAGGTGATCACACAATTTTGAAATT
Organism: Ambystoma mexicanum; assembly: GCF_040938575.1. Taxonomy (NCBI): domain Eukaryota; kingdom Metazoa; phylum Chordata; class Amphibia; order Caudata; family Ambystomatidae; genus Ambystoma; species Ambystoma mexicanum. The sequence continues at coordinate 1,538,319,791 of NC_090931.1, forward strand.
GCAAGAAATCAAGGTTTTTGTTTGCAAAGGATATGCCTGCACCCACAACAGTTTGACGCCAATATGAATTGTCACATCAAAGAAATGTATCAAGCCTCTCACCCAAATATTTATTGCACATTGGCTAGAAATGATTAGCAACACTTTTGAGTGTTTAACCTGAAGACAGTATGGCAACATATCTTTCAGAGGCCCATCCCCCGAGGAATCTCTCCACCGTCAAAACATTGTAGCCTATAATTTGTTTCACTTTTCTGTGAAGCAACTGGGGCTTATAAAGAGCTCTCAAATGTCCCAATGCCAAGGAAACCTTCAGTCCTGTTGCTTTCTTGGAATTCTGGAACTTGTAGGTTTGTCTTTTTCATTCTATATTTAGGATTGGTTGTATTGTGTTATTGGCTGTACTTTGTCAACCTTACACAAATATGAAATTACACAATCATGAAAAAACATACATAACATTGACCAACTAACAATTTACGAAACATATCCATTTAATCAGATAACTTGTCAATTATCATTTATATTAAAATTAAAATATCCCATTGTCAATTTCATTAATCATACGTTTACTATGATAAAGTTTCTAGTACAATTGACTATCTAATCAATGCTAAAGAAGAAGACAGCCAATACCTTTAAAAGAAAAGACACCCAACACTTTAAAAATGAATTCTCACAACCCAGGCACTGCGTAACAATTTTACCATAGCAATTGTCCGTCGAGTCGCCTCCCCATTTTCTGGCTTTAGATAAGCGGGATCATTGAGCAAGTGGCCTAACAACAATGCTCTGCAATTCAGAGCATTCCACGAGGATCTGCTCCTGTGTGTGCAGCACATGTCGCACGTCCCAGATGCCTCGGAAGGTGTATTAGATCTTACTCTGCAGATCTCCCCTGTTGGTAACAGAATTAACCTGTATCTCAATAACGGGGTCCGCCAATAAGTAATCAGAACTTTCTTACGATAAGCCAGTATTTCTCCCAATGGTTTATCCAGGGGAGTTAAACTTCTATTTAGCTTAAACGACATTAGTTTATCCATCGTTTTCACCCAATCACGGCTATTGATATTTTATTTCTATTAAGCTCGTACAAAAGTGCTTCAGAGCGGGACAAGGCAAGGGAGGGGAACAGGGCAGAACAAAACAACGATCTTACTAGGCCCAGTGACAGAGAACGTGCAAGTTCATGGGAGAGGGGGAGGGGAAAAGTGCATGGAAGAGGGGAGAAGTGGAAAGTGCGGAGCAAAGGACAAACAGATAGATAATAATAAATAAATAAATATTAAAGGCAACAAACAGTGGTAGTGCAGCCAGCAATTGGCAAGTGCTGGGTTTAAGGCAGCAGACAGGGTAGATCTGATAGGTGTAGGAAGAAAAAGGGGGGGGGCTGTATGGGTACAGATACAGACCCCAGTGCAAGGGGTGGCCCGGAGGCAGTGCGGGAGGGTGGCAGGGTGAGCAGGTACCTGGGCCCAGAGGACAGAGAGTGCCACAGTGCCAAGAGAGTACAGATCAGCAGGGGAGAGGGCAAAGAGGAAGGTCTTGAGGTGCTTCTGGAACCGGATATGGTTCTCCTCAAGTTTTAGAGTGGCAGGGAGGCTGTTACAGAGGAAGGCCCCAGCCGAAGACAGAGCTCTACCCCAGGCCTGTTTCTTTGAAAAACGACTGACCCTGAGGGAGTTAGAGGTAGAGGAGCGGAGAGCTCGAGAGGGGAGTTATTTGCAGAGGGATAGCTGAAGGTATTTTAGACCCAGGTCCCAGAAAGCCTTGTGGACAATGCAGAGGGTTTTTAATGTAATCCTTGCATCCACTGGGAGCCAATGGAGAGATTTCAGAGCTGGAGAGATACGATCCATGGGCTTGAGGCCAAGGACAAGTCTTGCAGTCCTGTTCTGGATTAGTTGCAGAGGGCGGAGAGTAGAGGCAGGTAGATTTAGAAAGAGGATTTAGAAAGAGGCTGTTAAAATAGTCCAACCTAGAGAGAACCAGAGCTTGGGAGATCATGAGCTTCTGGGGGAAGGAGAGAAAAGGCAGAGTACCTCTGAGGAGGTGCAGTAGGAAGTTTGACTTTTTAGAGACATCAGAGATGTGGGCAAAGAAGTAAAGTTTGGAGTCCAAGATGACCCAGAGGTTCTTAGCCTCGCAGGTGGGGGTAGGAGGAGGGCCAAGGGAGGCCGGCCAGAGAATAAGGGGAAAGGATGTGCCGATGAGGAGGAGCTCTGTCTTGCTGGCATTCGGACAAAGATCATTGGCGGCACACCAATCTTGAACGGCAGTTAGGCAATCAGAGATGAGGGAGAGGAGGTGGCCGAGGGCAGCCCGAAAATGAGTTGAGTGTCGTCAGCGAAGCACTGGAAATTTGAGCAGAAAATGGCAATGCAGTGGGCGAGAGTTGCCAGGTATTGGTTGAAAAGCCAGCGCGAGAGGTTAGACCCCTGAGGAACACCACAGGTGGAGAGGAGGATAGATGATAGGAAGGACCCAAGTTGGACCTGGGAGGGTCGATCAGAGAGGAAAGAGGTCAGCCAGGCCAGAGCCTGATCAGTGATACCCAGGTTATTACGGAGACGGTTGAGCAGGATGGTATGGTTGACCATGTCGAAGGCAGAAAGATCGAGAAGGATGAGGACAGAGGGAATGTTAGAGTCAAGGTTGGAGAGCAGAACTTCACGGATGTTCAGAAGAGCAGTTTCTGTGCTTCTGGTGGCTCTGAAGCCAGACTGGTGGTCACGGAGACATCCAACAGAATTGGAATGAAGGTTAAGCTGAGAGATGGCCAACTTTTCCAGGAGTTTGCCCAGAAAGGGATTAATGGAAATTGGGCGATAGTTAGCTGGACAAGAAGGATCAGCTGTGGGTTTCTTGAGAAGAGGATGCACAAGGGAGTACTTCAGAGGGGAGGGGAAGGATCCTGAGGCAAAGGAGTGGTTGAGAAAATCAGCAAGAGCTGGAGCGAGGGTGTCAATGTGGTCCTTGATGGTTTTAGAGGAACAGGGATACACCTGTTTTGACGAGGCTTTAATAGATCGGACTTGCCTAGCGACCTCATCAGGGGAGAAAAGCGGAAAGGACGAGAAGGGTGGGGGGGTGGCTGAAGGAGGGTCAGCAAGCACAGACAGAGAGGGGAGGGGAGAGGAGGGGAGGAGAGAGGAGAGAGAGAGGGGTGGACAGGGTGGACAGGATGTCCTGGGTTTTTTTAGTTAAAGTGAGAGGCAAGGGCATTGCAAACGGCCTGGGAGGCAACAGGAGGGGTAGATAATGCAGCAGGGTTGGCCAGGTCCTTGCAGATTTTATAGAGTTCGGCCGAGTTGGTAGATGCCCCAGAGACACGATAGAATTGTGGAGTTTAGCCATGCATCACATTAAGATAGAATTGAGAAGATTAACCATGCGTCACTTCTAGATAGAACTGTGAAGTTTAGCCATGCGTCACACTTACAGTGAAATGTGAAGATTACCCATTTGTCAGACTTATGAAGGTTGACCATGCGTCACACTTGGATAGAGCTGTGAAGTTTAGCCATGCGTCGCACCCAGATAGAATCATGAAGTTCAACCATGCAACCACTTCTAGATAGAGCTGTGAAGATTAGCCATGCATCACACTTAGAGAGAATTATAAAGTTTAGCCATGCGCCAGACTTAGAATAGTGGAAATTAGCCACATGTCCCATTCAGATAGAATTGAGACGATTAACCATGCGTCACATAAAGATAGAATTGAGAAGATTAACCATGCGTCACACATAGACAGAATTATGGATTAGTAATTTGTCAAAACAGATAGGCCAGTGTAGATTAGCCACATAGAAGAATTTAGTGAGGTCCCAAAGCACTAACCGCCCTGCTTCTACTTCCTCAAACACCACCCAAACACTATACACGCCCACTGGGCTAGCCAACCTATACACTAACACACACTTACAACAAACAAATAAGGACACTGGACCTTGCCTGTACGGACTCAACATGCCAGTGCGCACAACCTTAAACACCTGCCAATCTATAGATAAACACACATACACACCCCAACATAACAGTCACATAGAAACATCCCAGGCAGTGGACCTTACACGTACGGATACAACAAGTCAGTGCGCAAAACCCTAGATACCAGCATTCTACACATAGAACATACAGACAAAGCTCAACACAACAAACCGCCACACAAAACCTCCAAGGCATTAGACCTTACCCGTACGGATACAACTAGCAGTGCACGCAACCTACCCTCTGCAAGCCAATGCACACAGATGCCAGTTTCTCCTGGTTCTGGACCTATCCTGTTATTCTTCCCTCACTAACTAACCCTGTCCTCTTTCTTGCAGAGCCATGCGAGTGCCTGGAGACATTCCTTGGGTGGTAATGGTGCACGGTATAAATCAACATTACATAACAATCACTCGCACAAAGTTCCCTTTCAGTCAAATGTGTATAGCTGATCAATTCACCTACAGCCAAGTCTCCAGCCCCCAGGATGGCATCAGCACAGCCCTTATTAAATGTAATTAACGGTGGGTAAGACATTTGGATCATTACACTTGCAAGGTCCTTGTATAGTGTCCCTGGCGATGGGCCAGTTAAAGTGCTTAATTTGCACACAAAAAGTGCCAGACCCCAAATATTTCCTAGCATGCCTGTGACACATTGGGGCAGGCTGCTGTGTGGCAATTTTTTTTTTTTATTTGTTACACGCCCAGACCCTCAGGTGTCACGGCGTGGTTATAAGACAGCTTAGCAATTAGTAAGATTCAAACATTACATTCGTTCCATTACATGATATAAATTACAGAATATTCACAACATTATACAATAGCCTAAATATTCACAGCAGTCTAAAATGGATGGGGTCCTATCTTTGGGTGCTAATATTGGTTGAATAACCAGGTTTTTAACTGTTTCTTAAAGATCGTGAAGGAAGATGCTTTTTTGATGTGGATGGGTAGGGTGTTCCAGTGTTTAGGGGCTAAAGTGGTGAAGCTGCTGCCCCCTGCTCTTGTGTTTTTGAATCGGGGGGGGGGGGTCCAGGAGGAGTTTGTCATTGGATCTAAGTAGCCTCATGTCGGATTTGGGATGCAGAGTGTTATTGAGGTAGATAGGTCCTTTTTTGGTAAGGCATTTGTGGGTGATGCATAATGTTTTGAAGATAATTCGGGCTTTGATGGGGAGCCAGTGAGCATTTTTCCTAATCTTGGATATATGGTCTGATTTTTTTTTATGCCTAGAGCGGCCCTCAGGACTTTATTTTGCAAAAGTTGCATTTTGGCTAGGTTGGTGTTAGAGGTGCCCAGTAGTAATACATTACAGTAATCCAATTTCGATAGGACCAGTGCCTGGCTAGGGTGAGGCAATTTGCTGGGGTCAGAAATTGTCGGCTGAGCGCAATTAATTTAGAGGTGTAGGCCGTGGAGGAGGAAAGTACATTGATCTGTTTAGTCATGGTCAGGCTGGCATCGATGTACACGCCCAGTGTTTTTACTTGCTTTGACACTGGAATATTGGTACCGTCGATATTGATGATTGAATGTTCTGGCTGAAGGGTTGCTATTTTGGCTGGAGATCCTACGATGAGGACTTCTGTCTTCTCATCGTTAAGGCATAGGCTGTTTAATGCCATCCAGTTTTGTATGATGACGTAGATTTTATTGATTGTTAGTGTGTCCTGGTCATAGTTGCCTGTCAGTGGTATAAGGATCTGGGTGTCATCCACAAAATTTGTGTATATGACACCCATTTCGTCAAGTGCTGAGAACAGGAGCTTGGTATATGCATTGTACAGCGTGGGAGAAAGGCAAGAGCCTTGGGGTACTCCTATGGGGACTGGGATGGGGTTGGCTGCTTCTTTGCCTATGGACACTCTGGAGGTGCGGTCGGTTAAGAAGGATTTCACCCAAGCAGTGGCTGCCCTGGAGACTCGCGGGCAAGTGAGTTGCAGAGTTTGTCGTGGTCCACCAGGTCGAACGCGGCTGAGAGGTCCAACAGCAGAAGAATGCAAAGATTTCCTGAATCTCTGATGGCATCCATCTGGATTTTGAGGTCCAAGAGAGCTGTTTCAGTGCTGTGGTTAGGCCTGAAACCTGATTGTCTGGTGCCGAGGAGCTGAGTGGATTCTAAATGGGTTTGAATTTGGTTGTACGCTAGTTTGTCGATGATTTTGAGTAAAAATGGGACCGTGGTTATGGGGCGATAGTTAGTTGGAATGGTGGGGTCTAGATTTGTTTTTTTTAGAAGTGGTGTAACCCAAGCTTCTTTAATGCAAGTCGGAACTGTATTGGAGTTGAATGAGGCATTGACAAATTTAGTGATGAGAGGGGTCAGGGTGTGTGCACAGGCTTTGACTAATTTGGCCGGGACAGTGTCTCCTTTGCAGTTGGATGCTTTTAGTTTGGAGATTGTGTCGAGTACGAGGTCGTGGGTGACTGGTGTGAATTTGAAAGGGGTGTTGGAGTCACTTGAAAGGGTGCAGGGATTAGGAGAGGGGGAAGGGGGAGTTTTTGGTTGCTAGGAGTAGTTTTTTGGAATTGATTTTATTTTGCAGCATAGTGATTTTGGAGGCAAGAGCGTCTTGTATGGTGGTACACCATTCTTTACTTGTGTTTGTGGGTGTGTCGGTTGGAAGTGGATTTTCAAGTTCTCTAAGGATAGAGAAGAGCTCTTTGGAGTCTGATGCTGCATTGCTAATGCGAGCATTGTAGGCGTTTGCTTTGTGGGCGATGATAGCTGATTTGTAGAGGGTATTTGCGTATTTGAATGCTTTGGCTGCGTCCGGGGAGGGATGTTTATTATGGACGTGCTCGAGAGAGCGTTTTTTCCTTCTAAGGGCGATTAGTTCCTCATTGAACCAGAAGTTGGATTTTTTATTGAGGCGTCTTAGTTTGGAGGTGACAGGTGCTATGGTGTCAATCGCTGTGGAGAGGCATTTGTGGTAGTACTCAGCGATGGTATTTGGGTCATTGCTGAGGATTGAGTGTGTATCTAGCAATTTGTTCAAGGTGGGGTCGAAGTTCTCAGCTGTGAGCTTTTTCGGGTTTCTACTTTCAATGGTGTCCATAGTTATATTCTTGGGTGTGCAGGGGTCGTCACTAGTGATAGTAAATTCTATGCAGTAGTGGTCTGTCCAATTAAGTGGGGTAATCGGGCCTAGAGTGATGTTGGTGTTGAGGGAGAGGATCCAATCAAGGGTTCTGCCCTTGGTGTGAGTGGGGACATTGATGTGTTGACAGAAATTCATGTCATTTAGTGCCAGGAGAAGGGCGGTGGCTTTGGTATCTTGGTTGTCATTAAAACCGAGATTCTAGTCACCAATGATGATACATTTCGTTTTGGGTTTAAGGAAGGGCGCCAGTATTAGTGGGATGTCTGTTTCTGGGTGGCTGTTTGTGCTAGGGGATCTATAGATGACCACTATGTTAATTGTGGTGTTTTCATTCAAGGTGAGTTTGGCGAGCAGTAGTTCGTACCCTGCGATTATTTCAATGGAACTTGATCTAAGGTTGATGGCATTTTTAGTAATGATTGCAACACCGCCTCCTGGAGTGGTGGTTCCATCAGATCTGAGAATGGTGTAATCTGGTGGGATGGCCAGTGCTAACAGAGGACCTGAGGCTTGGTGTAGCCAGGTTTCTGTGATTACTAACAGGTCTAGGTCGAGTTCGATGATGAGGTCATGAATTTCAATGGCGTGGGCTCCAAGGGAGCGGGCGTTGATGAGTGCATTTTTTAGACTAATGGGGGGTTGGGATCCTTAGTAAGAGTATTTTTAGTTGGTGGGCAACACGGTGGAGTAGTTTTAGTTACTGTAGGCTGAGTGTGTTTATTATTTGTTGTGTGGGCCGTAGGTTTGGGTGATCTGGGTGGCTGGGACCTGGTAATGGTGTTGTGGTGTGGTAACCTTGTGCGTGCTCTTAATCGGGGTGTTCTCTTATATCCTAGGATAGGGTATGTTTTACCATTGATTGAAGGGTTGGGGAGTACATGTGGATCATTGATGATGGCCGGGGTGGGATGGTGTTCCTTACTGGTTATGTAGGGGTCCTTGGGACTGGGAGTGAGAATGGAGGAAGATGGGAAAGGAGGTATGGTAGGGAGGAAGGGGGTAGGACAGGGGATGGGATGGTGTCTTGGGCAAGCTAGTTTGGTGAGCCCATTACTGAGGGCGAGGAAGTGGTTGCCAGTGCATGGGGTGTCCGCTGGGACAAGGCAGAAGGGGAACATGATGCACAATATCCAGTTTATCATAGCTAAGGATGTGGGGTGGTGTAAGATGAGGCTAGGCTCACTTTGTCTACACCAATAAGGCTAGATACCGTAGTCAATAGTAAAGTGCCAGTAGGCTGGTAGCAATAATCCTAGGAGGGGTGCAGTTTAGGCTAGATAACATGATCATACATGCAGAAGCATTAGGCTAACAACAATAATCCTAAGCGGGACACAAGCTAGGCTAAATATCATTAAGGCACATGGGACAACATTGGGCTAAATGCGGTAATCCTAGGTAAGACACAAACTAGGCTAAATACCATTGATGCACGTGGGACAGCGTTAGGCTGAGAGCTGGGCTGTAAGCTACAGTATTAGAATACAGTGTAAACACAGGATCAGAGTGCCAACTGGGCAAGAGCGGCACAGGAGAGCACTGGCTGTAAGTACAATGCTGCAGTGATCTGATCAGGGCAGTTAGTGATATAGTCTCTGGTGGTACACAGGCAGTGCAATTGGGCACAATGAGGGATTAGCTCTAATAGGAAGTACGGTGCTGGCCGGGTGTCAGCAGATTATACAGATGAAGCGTAAACAATAGTCATTGATCTGCAAGCACAAGTGGCATGGTTAGCAACCAGATGGGGCTCTCACCTTTTGCAGACTAGTAGTAACTGGGCGAGCGGTGGGATGTGGTGGTGGAGCTAGATGACTTAGTCCTTGGAGTCGGAATAGGCGGCTGGCGGCATCCACCGGCGAACAACGGCAAACAAGGCCTTTTCCTCTGGCCGGCGTTTCCGCCTGCCGGTGGATGTTTTCCACTTAGATGGCCTTCGGTTGCCTAGCAATCAGGCCACGAGGCTGGAGCCTCGTTTTCATCCCGCGCTGCGCCCGCCATTGCAAGGTCAGGCGGAAAAATGGGACAAGGTCAGGCAGGGATTTCAAACAGGCAAGATGTTGCCACCGCCGCCCCCTACAATATCATCATATTTGGGTAAACACATTATCATGGTTAACATCTTGCAAATGATTCTTTAGATGGCAAAAGGAACGTATTGACTGTCTAGCCACAGAAAACCGCAAACACGCTTCCTCCTATGGTTAACTGATGTACAAATGCAGGCAAACTTCAAATGAACTCTTCTGTCAACCACTGCAGCAAGATCTTGTGCAGGCTGGCACTCGGGACAGGCACTCCTCCTCGGCAATGGCCATTTCCCTGGTATTGCCCTGAAGTTGGTACTGCTGGCTTCCCTGCTGTTGTCAACCCGCCCTGCTGTGGCATTTCTTCTGGTTATTACAGTAGTGGAGCTGCATCAATGTTATGAGGGCTGACTGGAGCGGTTTGCAGGCATGGCCAGCACGAGTGCATGGCATTGTACTGTTCCACCTCATTGGTATTTTTGAAAATTAAGAACTAGCACTGCAGGTCATCATGTTCATGAGTTGCAACGAGCCAGCTCAGGATGCAGACACATGCGACCAGGGCAAACTGTTGTTGCTTGTTTTGTGACTACTACTAATTGACAGTTAAAAGTAATAATGTTGTTAAAACAGCACACCATTATTAAACTGAGTCTGGTAAACTGAGTCTTGTAAAATAAGCCCTGGCAACCACCCCAAATTAAGCACTGGTCCAGTAGCTTTTGGTATCGTCCAGAATGTTCCAATCCAATTTGCATTGAATTGAAAGAAGGCCCAGCTCATAACGAAGCACAGCTGTCGGTACACAACTTGGGAGGCAAAGAGCCTTCTTCCAAATACCTGATTCCAATCCACGGATCTAACAGAATGACCAATCTCCATACCATATAGTAAGGCTGGTGCAACTTTCATTTTTATAAAAGTTGATTAGCGGTATGATGGATAACCTACAGTATTTTGTGTATATTATTTTCATTTGCGCTGAAAGCTTTCCTGCTTTAAGTACTATACGGATTGCAGTTTTGCCTTTATTGGGGTTATCTTCCATGTGGAAGCCCAGATAAGTTATCGTTGGTACTGGGGCTTTCTCACATTGGATTGGCAAACCTGAGAGCTCTGCTTATAACGGAGCCTGACACTATGTAACGGATTATAGAAACATGTTAAGCAAAACAATTATGGTTCTGCATTAGAGGAGAAATTAGCACAACAGAGAATATGTATTCCAACCAATCGAATAAATAATCATAGCAAAGAATATATATGTTCGGAAGACAATGCAGAACAACTGATGGATTAAAGAAAAGCATCCGTGTTATTCTACAAAGTGGAACGTTAAATGCTAGTTATGGTCATGTGATGTATACCGTGCATCGCTGCCATTGTGTCATGGACTCCTGGCGCTCTGGCGGATCTGAGAAAGAAAGATGGGGAGGAGTGGGTTAGCTAGTGGGAGGTGAAAGAGAGCGCAAGACTGGTTTTGCTGTTCTCTTGGTAGTTTCAGTTTGGAAAAAGCAGTCACTTTGCTGGGTTTGATTCTAGGTGGTATGGTTTGTTGGGCATTCGGGTGTGTGAGTCTGTACAGCTTGTTTTGCGTGCCTGTGGTGTGGTGTTAAGAGTTGAACGTGTTGTGATTGAGTGAATTTTTGAAATTTTTAGAGTTGCTGCTGTGGTAGTCATGTGTGGGTGTTGTCTTTGGTAGGTGTGTGGTGTGTTTGCAGGAATATGGAGAGTTTTAGCAGGGTTTGGTTTTTTATTTGTATAGCGCACAACGCCCCAAGGCATGTAGGTGCTTAACTTAAGAATATGTTTACAGTACGTGCAGTACAACAAATACAGAGCAGGTGTACATTAGGCCTTGGAAGTGCAGGATATTACATACATGGTAAAGCGTTGCCTCTTATGCAGGGAGCTACAACTAAGTACACATGTTAATGGTAGGTAGGGGGTGATCCGGATGCCAATGTTGCGAAGGAAATGTGCTATTATTTAAAATGTGAGATTTGAATAAACTTGATGACACAAAGCATACTCCCGCTTAGCAACAGAGGTGAACGAGCTGTAACTTTTGAAGAGGACGCCTCTCATGCAGAGGCAGAGCTCTCCCTCTCATGTGTTCTCATGGCATGCATGAGCAGGTTATCCAGTCCTGTTTTTTTTCCCTTGGGATTCTGGGGCTTGTAGTTTTCCTGAATTTATAATGGAAAGAAGAAAAGTGCATGTCGCAGAATAAAGGGGAAAAGCAGGCCTGGATGGCCTTCTCGCGATGGCGGGAGAGGGGACTTGAGAGCTGGGGCGTGAGCTGGGTCCCCGCAGGTTATAGGGGTGCAGACAGGGGCTGGCACTTGGGTCCTCGCAGGTTATAGGGTGCAGACAGCGGCTGGCACTTGGGTCCTCGCAGGTTATAGGGGTGCAGACAGCGGCTGGCACTTGGGTCCCAGCAGGTTATAGGGGTGTAGACAGCGGCTGACACTTGGATCCCAGCAGGTTATAGGGGTGCAGACAACGGCTGGCACTTGGGTCCCAGCAGGTTATAGGGGTGCAGTCAGCGGCTGACACTTGGATCCCAGCAGGTTATAGGGGTGCAGACAGCGGCTGACACTTCGATCCCAGCAGGTTATAGGGGTGCAGACAGCGGCTGACACTTGGATCCCAGCAGGTTATAGGGGTGCAGACAGCGGCTGACACTTGGATCCCAGCAGGTTATAGGGGTGCAGACAGCTTGGGTCCCGCAGGTTATAGGGGTGCAGACAGGGGCTGGCACTTGGGTTCGCGCAGGTTATAGGGGTGCAGACAGCGGCTGACACTTGGATCCCAGCAGGTTATAGGGGTACAGGCAGGGGCTGGCACTTGGGTCCCAGCAGGTTATAGGGGTACAGGCAGGGGCTGGCACTTGGGTCCCAGCAGGTTATAGGGGTACAGGCAGGGGCTGGCACTTGGGTCCCAGCAGGTTATAGGGGTGCAGACAGTGGCTAGCACTTGGGTCCCAGCAGGTTATAGGGGTGCAGACAGTGGCTAGCACTTGGGTCCCAGCAGGTTATAGGGGTGCAGACAGTGGCTAGCACTTGGGTCCCAGCAGGTTATAGGGGTACAGACAGCGGCTGACACTTGGGTCCCAGTAGGTTATAGGGGTGCAGACAGCTGCTGACACTTGGATCCCAGCAGGTTATAGGGGTGCAGACAGCAGCTGGCACTTGGATCCCAGCAGGTTATAGGGGTGCAGACAGCTTGGGTCCCGCAGGTTATAGGGGTGCAGACAGTGGCTAGCACTTGGGTCCCAGCAGGTTATAGGGGTGCAGACAGTGGCTAGCACTTGGGTCCCAGCAGGTTATAGGGGTGCAGACAGCGGCTGGCAAGTGCAGCTTCACTCCAGTGAATTCTGCCCCCTCCGCCTCGGTTCTCTGGGCTGAAGCTAAGCCCCCGCAGCCCCTCTCCCAGTTTTCTTCTGTCCGCTTAGTAGGGTCACATGGGTTGTGGGGTTCTCTACTTAGTAGAGGGGGCGTTAGATGGGTTTACCGTTCGGCGCGTGGCTTGATGACTAGTATACCATGACCTCTTCACATGCCTCGGCGGCGTGTCTCTGTTTCTGTGCGCAGCTGCAGTGTACCATGCAGTGTCTGTGCTTCTGCGCAGCCGCAGTGCAACACAAAAATCTTTGCTTCCACGCAGCCGCAGTAAAATCGGAATCTGCTTCTGCGCAGCCGCAGTATAACCCAGGGTCTGCTTCTACTCAGCCGCAGTGCAGCGTGTCGTGGATCTGTTATTACGCAGCCGCAGTGCAGCCTGTAGGTCATCTGCTTCTGCGCATCCGCAGTGCATCGTGCCGTGTCTCGGCCTCTGCGCAGCCGCAGTGCAGCGTCCTAGCGTGTAGGGAGGCATTCAGTGGAACCACGGAAGCTCGCCTGTTGCTCTTACTCCGGTATGAGGTCTCCGGCGCCCGATCCCTGCAGGATCACTGGAGGGAATCTATCCCGCGTCACTGGACGGCGATCCATGCAGTGCTACTGTGGAGACATGTCCGGCCGGGGCGCGCACGAGGTGGGGCTTTAAGACCTTGCATTCATGCCACAGCTCATTCTCAATCATGTGTATGGCAGAGAGGTGGGGCGGAACGCAACATGGCGGTGCAAATGCTGGAGTTCCCAATGGGATCCGCCTGCCTTATGCACCAGCCCAATACCATAGTGGGGCGGCTGCTGTAATGTAAGTCTTGTGTTGTCACTGGCCAGGAGTGCATGCTGTTAGAATGTTGGTGTATGCATGATGGGCAGCCCAGGAGAATGTTGAGTGGGTCTGTGAGCGAGTGTTTCATGAATGTCAGTTTGAGGCCTGAGCTGGGTGTGTAAGGATGGCTGGTGGGTCTCTGTACCTGTCTCTACCTGTCCCTGCACTTGTAATGTCCACTATGACTACCTGAACTGGAACCAAGACCAACATTTCGTTTTCCGTGACTGGTGCAAACTCAAAGGCGGGGGTGTTCAATTCACCCCCCTGGGGATATCTAGGTGGATAGTTTTACCATGTAGATCCCGCTTTGCTTTCATATCCTCCTGGGTCGTTTTTATTTTATGAATCGGCGCCTCTTGGATGGAGTCACACCATTCTTTGGCTTCATTGGCCACAAATACAACTGGGGCTGGGTTTTCCAATCCCCTTAAGATTTTAAACCGTTTTTTAGTATTTAACTTGACACTTTTTATCCTTTGATCAAAGGCAATTTTCTTGGCCTAGGTAATAGCATCGTTATGAGCTTTAGTTGCTGCCAGATTTTTGTTTCTATTGATTTCCCCTCTCGCCATCTTCCAGCACTCAAACGTTTGCGCGTGTCTGCTTTAAGGTGTTGAATGTCATCAGAGTACCCACAGTTGGATTCCTCTTTCGAAATATGGTGTATCTTTTCTGGAGCTTGCATGTTTTGGTAGGCCATCGCTATTTTGTTCGCAGAGTTGGGGCAGTGTTTTTAGCGTTTCTTCAAAAAAAGTGTAGGTAATATTGCGGCCGATAGTCGACTTGTGTGTCTTGATGTCGTCACCACCCTTACTGGTTTGGGTTTCCTTGACCGGGGTGGGCGGGCAGGCAATGTTCAATTGGATAAGCATATGCTCTGACCATGGGGAAGGCCAATGTCCTTTCTGTGATAGTAGCCCCTGATCTGACTCATCATGGAGTCCTAAATTGAAGTCCCCCAATAGTATTACCCTAGAAGCGGGTTTAATAAACAGGGTGAGTATGTCTCCCAGAACTTCTGGAAATTTAGGCATGGCAATGGTTGGATGATAAACAAGCACAACGTCAATGGTTGTGTTTGGATCAATTAGAACCTTGGCACACAGTATTTGACATGGATTTTGTATTGGGAGGCATCATTTGTGACTCTGGAGGGATGATTTGTGAATCAATTGCACCCCAACGCCCCACTTTGCCCCTGGGTCTATCTGCATGAATAACTGAGTACCCGATGGGGACCGTGATTGATACAGCAGGTCCTGCCGCCTCATGTAGTCAGGTCTTCGTGATGGCACATGTATCTATTTGTTCCACTGTGATGTAGTCTGCAATATCCATTGCGTGCTTTATCAGGGAACGATCTGAGAAGGAATCCAGAACATTAATCGCACCAGTTTGGCCTCCTTGTGTTGTTTTAGGTTTCTTTGAAGGATTCACACTGACAAATGTTCGTAGACGTATTTTTCTCATATTTGTCGAAGTCAATATGGGTATCGACTTAATTATAGAACGATGTCTGGCAAAAGCTTAAACCAAAACTTAACTCTCAATTGATCTTCTGTTAATTCTAGATTCGACAAATTAATCACTTATTTACTTTTAAAGGTTTTAGTCATATCTATATCCGTTTGCCAGAGTGCATGGATCTCTCTCCCGTGTCTGTCATCTCCCTTCGGACCCCCTCCTCCCTCGCCTGGTGTTCTTTGTTTTTCTGAACCCTTGTCCCCAACCTCTGGGTCTTTTGTTCATTCTTCCGTCCTGGCACAAAAACCCCATTTCTTATAAAAAATTCAATTTGACTGAAAGTTCCTCATTTTCACTACTTCTCATGTCCGACTCGGATACACTAGCTTGATCACTTCCTATGTCTGGTTGCTTCGCCTGTAGTAAGTGCGCCACCTGAGATTTGTTTCCTTTTACAATCAAAACAATTTGTTTGCAATGTTTTGCCTTCTTCTGTTTGTGGAATGGTTCTTAATTTCTCGGCTAATCTTGCAAGAACCGTACCACAATCCAAACGTGCATATTTGATCAAAATATTACCTATTACCTGGACCTTAAAAATCAAATAACCACTATCATGGATAAAATCAAACCGGCACTCCTCCTACTCCTGGACCTCTTGGCCACCTTTGACCTTGTGGATCACAATACTCTCATCTCCCACCTCAGCCATGCTGCTCATTTCACCAACAAAGCCTCCTCTTGGAAGGCAGAGCCATGAAGGTCTTCTCAGACCAGTCGAATACAGCCCCTTCCACCATCAAATGCAGAGTTCCTCTGGGTTCCTGCACAGCCCCCACCTTATACAATCTGTTCACAAAACCGCTCTTTGACAGATTGGACTCTCTCGGCATAGTTTATACCAACTATGCTGAAGATACTCAGGTCCTTCTCCCACTCGCAGGCATTTATGACCAGGACGCTGCAGCTCTCCTCCAAATCTACACTACTATCCAGGCATGGATGGCAGAAAATGGGCTGTGTCTCAACTGCGATGAAACTGAGACTATCATCCTAGGCCCTAAAGAAACACTAGCCAAAATTAGCCAACAATACTGCAATTTCACTATCGATAACTCCATCATCCCAGTTTCTCCAGCAGTCAAAACACTAGGGGGTCTTCCTAGACGCCACTTTGACTATGACTCGCCAGGTTAGTGCCATCGCCTCTTCATCCGCCCACACCACACCACCAAGCTCATAAACGCAGTCAAACCTTTCCTCTGAGACAAAAATTGCCTAACTATCGCGAGAGCCACCATTGGAGCCAAATTAGACTGCTGCAATGCTCTCCTAGCGGGAACCTCTGCCAAAAACCTAAATAGACTCCAAATAGTCCAAAATAATGCTCTCAGAGCAGCCCTCACGAAACCCAAAAGAGACCACATCACGCAAGCCAGACGAGATGCCCACTGGCTTCCCATAAATGAGCGAATCACCTTCAAGACTCTCACTCTAACTCACAAATGCTTAAGCCTCTCTGCCCCTCCATACCTATCAGAAACAGTATCCAGAGACACCTCCTCTCGCCCTAAAAGAAACTGCCACGTCAATAAACTACGTATCCCTCCTATCAAAAGAGCCAAAGCAGGTGGAATCGGCTTCCCACACTTAGCACCCAAACTGTGGAACAACTTACCCAACACACTCAGAGCCGAGACTTCCCTCACAGTATTTCGGAACAAGCTCAAAACTACTGTCTTTTTAACTAACGCAGCTTCACCTGCCCACCCTGACCATACCTTCACCACTCCCCTAAGTATGTACAGTGCCTTCTCCTTTCTATTTCATGTCTTTACTATGTCTGCAACAGCGCCACAATGCCCTTGGGCTGCTATGTGCTTTATAAATGTTAAATAATAAATATTAATACCTTTATATTAATACCTTTTACTAAGCGTCCATTGGTGGCTTCCCCCCATTCCTGCAACACAGCCAGATCCTGTTCTTCTTTCTGACATTTGTCAAGTTCCTTTAAGAGTGAAATCTCAATATCGTTAATTTCAGGAGCAACTACATTTTTCTGCCCCCACAAAGTGAGAGCATGTTCTCTCTGGACCACCTCCTTATCTGCCCGGGAATGTATTGATATATCAGAGCTATGAAAGCCCTGTCACTTTGCCGGTATTCGTCTAAACATAAAAATGAACTCCTCTGGGCACCCAATAAAAGTATCAGAAATGCTACATAGTGGAATTGATGAGGGTATTGGGCACAGAATCAAAAAAAAAATGATCTCCAAAATGAGTCCAACAAATGCACAGTCCAAAGGTGGGATGGCACGCACCAGAGAAAAGTGCAGTCCATTCCGTACTCCGATGTGGAGCATTACACCCGCTCCAGCGAGCCACTACAGGACCACAAACTTCTTGGGCTGTTGAACAGTTCCGGTAATACATGTTCGAAGTCGCCCCAAGCAGCAAAATCGACTTGCAGCGTATAAAACCATACACTAAATATTCTTAATTGGTGCCGGTCCAATGCCAGAACCCTAGAGTGTGTTCAATATCTGAGATTGGAAAGGTACTGATGTACCTCAGACCGTGCTTGTACCCAACAACAAAAGCAATGAGTGCCAATACTTCTGTGACACAATGCTTTATTTTTGAATCATTTCAACCGATACAGCAGATAAAGAGAGTCCAATAACACCCTTCACGCCTAACCTGTCGATCATATATGTACATTAAAAGTTAAAATGCATAGAAATACAGGCATCGTCATATAAGGAAAAGTGTACAGTGCATACATAGACCAGCAGTAACTTCATGTAAAAATGGAAGCACATGAATTCCAGTTGAAAGCTTCTAGCGACCATGCGAGCCGTCTTCGGATACATAATGCAGCACAAGGCATCCGCAATGCAGCACAGGAATCCCCACAAGGCATCCGCAATGCAGCACAGGAATCCCTACAAGGCATCCGCAATGCAGCACAGGAATCCCCACAAGGCATCCGCAATGCAGCACAGGAATCCCCACAAGGCATCCGCAATGCTGCACAGGAATCCCCACAAGGCATCCGCAATGCAGCACAGGAATCCCCACAAGGCATCCGCAATGCAGCACAGGAATCCCCACAAGGCATCCGCAATGCTGCACAGGAATCCCCACAAGGCATCCGCAATGCTGCACAGGAATCCCCACAAGGCATCCGCAATGCAGCACAGGAATCCCCACAAGGCATCCGCAATGCAGCACATGAATCCCTACAAGGCATCTTAACACCCTACACTGTCATCCCAGCATGACACCGTAGAACCCCTATCACTCTACATGCTTTGTGTAAACACTTTGCAACCGAGCAAACCATAGCTCCATTATCGGTTCTGTAGCAAAGGTCCATGGCTTTCACTGTATTCCTAATCCCAGGGGTCGAGGAATATCGGTTTTAGATGGAGATTCCTAAAACCCACATACAGAGGGACAATTAACACAAAATGAGCAGCGTTTTCCAGGGTTGTCTTACAGTATTCACGTCGCTCACAAACCTTGGGATCCCACCGGTTCAAGAGCTGACATATTGGAAGTATTCTAAATTTGGGTTTCAGTATGTCCATGTACCACACATAGCCCAGCATTGACTTTCTATGCCTATATGTGCAGAGGTTAGTCGAGTCCTAGATCTTGCAAACCAGTACAATTTCGTCCTACAACTGATCTTCTGTCTTGATGGCAATCCTAGTCAACGGATTGATTGCATCTGAGTTATCCTAGGCTGCACTTGGACTAATCGTTCTCAAAGATTCCCTGATGTGTACACACCAGGGAATTGTGAGAACTTTCAAAAGTTATCAACTTTGAAGAGGAGCTGCCGAGGAGGCCATCTGTGGGTTGCAATCGATAACGGACCCCACCAGAGGAGAGCCAAAAGATTTGACAACGAGGTTACTCAGGAAGGAAGGTTCCGGTGGGGAATGGAGATCCTGTGGCAGGCGAGCTTTAAGTCCAGTGCCCAGGAATCCAGTCTGCAGGCTGAACCCCCCCCCCCCCAAGCACAGAAGAGTGGCACCAATGATGTGGTGCGAGTTGGATGGCCCCCAGGATGTGGAAAATGTGACTGTAGAGTGCGCCACAGAAGCTCAAGAGATGAGTGTGCATAGACAAAGGTGTGGCCTCCGCATGGGTCGTGCTTATGCAGTGTCTGCACATAAAGCCCTGGTGATGGAGGAATGGGACGAACAGGGCGACATTCACTGCTACACAATCATGAACCTTTCTGTGATTCTAGCAGGGCACTCCTGCTGTCTTGTGAGGTTTGCCTTTAACAAAACTCAGGTTGTTAAATCTTGCTATTGTGAAAACGTGCAGTTATAAGGATTTGGTGAGGGAAGGCAGAGAAGGGAGATGGCGTGTTTATTTGAAACGTATGCCTTGTTTTTAACGAGGTCACTTAGCTCGTTTGCACTTTACTCGTGCCTTTTTCCCGGTGGTTGGTTGTTTTCATCAATAAAAAAAACTATAAATAATTTGGTGTTTAGGGGCGTGGGAGGTGGCGGGGTGGGTTAGATGGGGAGCTGGGTGGGGGGGAGGTATGGGAAACCCACATTAAAAAAAGAAATTGAAAACTACCACAGGGAAAAGTGCACGAGTAATGGGCAAACAAGGAAAGTGACCTCGTTAAAAACACGTACAACCATTTGAAATTAACCGACATTCATTGAATACTGTAGTACACTGAATGGAAATAGTAAATAATTGATGTCACATGTTATGTTAATGTTGTACCGCACACTATCACCACCGGAGTGGTCCCCTGGCGCTCTTGCGGCTCTGAAAGAGGGGAAAAAGGGAGGGTGAGTTAGTGGGAATAAGCTGGAAAAGTGCAAGGGAGCAGTGATGTGCTGTTGGCGGCCTGGGTCCGTTGGCTGGGACTCGGGTGTTTGCAGCGGTAGTCGTTGTGTACTGTTGTGTGAATCTATGCATGTTTTATGTTTTCTTGTTGCAATGTAATGAAGTCTGTGTGGTTTGTTGTGCTGTAGGTTTGTGTTTGGTTTGGAGTTTGAGCGGTTTGTTGTGCTGTAGGTTTGTGGTTGTGTCTGGTTTGGAGTTTGAGAGGTGTAAGCAGAGGGGGAAATTTTTAGTGGTGAATGTTGATTCATAGATGTTCTGTTCCAGGCGCAGGCCACCTTCCAAGACACTCCTGCCTGTTTCACTGAAGACGAGTGGAAGATTTTGAAGGAGTGGCAGAAGGAACTTTACAGGAATGTCATGAAGGAAATCCACCAAGCTCTGCTCTCTTTGGGTAAAGTTACACTCCTGATCTTTAACAGGTGGCTCTAGAGTCTATGAAAGGGCTGCCTTCTTATTTCAGACTCTCCTAAGAGGGTTCTGTTATTCTGTGTTTGCATGTATTTTACATCATCATAAGTTTGACCAATCATCCTGAATGATTTACTTGTTGCTGTATGTAGGTATGGTTGATATGCTGCCCATAACTAAACCGTTGCTTGCTGTTCATTATATGCTAAATGGTGATTGAGCTAAATGCAATGCTGTTTAATAAAATGCGGGAAAGCTGATGAAGAAAAGAAGGTATATCGCCAGTAGGCGGGTAGTGAATTCGCAAGCATTGGTGCATTTCATACCGGCACCTTGGAAGCAATGTTGTAACAATTCATCACAACTGAGAGGTGTGGTTAAAATTAGTAAATCTTGTGCAAGCAGAAATAATTCACTCCTTCTGAGTTCTATTCCCCAGTGCCATGCGTACCACATGGATCTGAGTTCTATTCCCCAGTGCTCGCCACATGGATCTGACTTCTATTTTCCAGAACCATGCTTACCACATGGATTTGACTTCTATTTTCCAGTACCATGCATGGATCTGACTATTTTCCAGCACCATGCTTACCACATGGATCTGAGTTCTATTCCCCAGTGCCATGCTCGCCACATGGATCTGACTTCTACTTTCCAGTACCATGCTTACCACATGGATCTGAGTTCTATTCCCCAGTGCCATGCTCGCCACATGGATCTGACTTCTACTTTCCAGTACCATGCTTACCACATGGATCTGACTTCTATTTTCCAGGACCATGCTTACCACATGGATCTGAGTTTTATTCCCCAGTGCCATGCTCGCCACATGGATCTGACTTCTATTTTCCAGGACCATGCTTACCACATTGATCTGAGTTCTATTTTCCAGGACCATGCTTACCACATGGATCTGAGTTTTATTCCCCAGTGCCATGCTTACCACATGGATCTGACTTCTGTTTTCCATTGCCATGCTTACCACATGGATCTGACTTCTATTTTCCAGTACCTTGCTCACCACATGGATCTGACTATTTTCCATTACCATGCTTACCACATGGATCAGACTTCTATTTTCCAGTACCATGCTTACCACATGGATCTGACTTCTACTTTCCAGTACCATGCTTACCACATGGATCTGAGTTCTATTCCCCAGTGCCATGCTTACCACATGGATCTGAGTTCTATTCCCCAGTGCTCGCCACATGGATCTGACTTCTGTTTTCCATTGCCATGCTAACCACATGGATCTGACATCTATTTTTCAGTACCATGCTTACCACATGGATCTGAGTTCTATCCCCCAGTGCCATGCTCGCCACATGGATCTGAGTTCTATTTTCCAGCACCATGCTTACCACATGGATCGTACTTCTATTTTCCAGTACCATGCTTACCACATGGATCTGACCTCTTCTTTCCAGTACCATGCTTACCACATGGTTCTGACTATTTTCCAGTACCATGCTTACCACATGGTTCTGACTATTTTCCAGTACCATGCTTACCACATGGATCCGACTTCTATTTTCCAGTACCATGCTTACCACATGGATCTGACTTCTACTTTCCAGTACCATGCTTACCACATGGATCTGACTTCTATTTTCCAGTACCATGCTTCCCACATGGATCGGACTTCTATTTTCCAGTACCATGCTTACCACATGGATCTGAGTTCTATTCCCCAGTGCCATGCTCGCCACATGGATCTGACTACTACTTTCCAGTACCATGCTTACCACATGTATCTGAGTTCTATTCCCCAGTGCCATGCTCGCCAAATGGATCTGACTTCTATTTTCCAGGACCATGCTTACCACATGGATCTGACTTTTATTCCCCAGTGCCATGCTCGCCACATGGATCTGACTTTTATTTTCCAGCACCATGCTTACCACATGGATCTGACTTCTATTTTCCAGTACCATGCTTACCACATGGATCTGAGTTCTATTCCCCAGTGCCATGCTCGCCACATGGATCTGACTTCTACTTTCCAGTACCATGCTCACCACATGGATCTGACTTCTGTTTTCCATTGCCATGGTTACCACATGGATCTGACATCTATTTTCCAGTACCATGCTTACCACATGGATCAGACTTCTATTTTTCAGTAATATGCTTTCCACATGGATCTGACTTCTACTTTCCAGTACCATGCTTACCACATGGATCTGACTTTTTTTCCATTACCATGCTTACTGCATGGATCAGACTTCTATTTTGCAGTACCATGCTTACCACATGGATCGGACTTTTTTTCCATTACCATGCTGTCTTGATATTGGGCAAAATCTTCCTCGGGGCCAGCCCTTTGAGAGCAAAAATACCCAATTCAGCCCAAAATACAGGTTCTATTGTGCTGAGCAGTGATCTCATGCTAGTGACAAATGACACCCTCAAAGTGTTATTAGCATATTTATTCTAAGCAGTGAATTTCATATACATTTGGGATTCAAGTTAGAGAATATTACAAAGCATAAAACAAAGAGCAATGCAAAATATAGTGAAACATGGAACTTAGATAAACATAGAGAAACATGGAGAAATATAGAGAAACATAAACATAGAGAAACACAGTCTTACGTCCCTTAATCTCAGCCCTGGGAGACCTGGGTTTCTCATAAGCTAGCTGTAAAACAAGCCCCGCTCATAGAAAAACAAGGCTGGAGGACACCGTGAGAGCCAATTCCGGGCACCTGACTGTACACGAATCAAGTCCACAGGCGATCTCCCCCTGATCCCATGTGTGCATGGATACTTTATACTCTCTTGCTGTCAGTCACCATGACGCATAGTTCCAGAACTTTCTCTGTGAGGCTGGTTCATGGAAAAAACCCAGCTCTCTCTGAGATGCTCCCTGCTCGCTCCTACCCCCTCCCTTGTTCCCATCTGCGCTGGCTGAGGAATGTCTTATCAGTACCTTCCCAGAGAAAAGGAAGATTAGCTTGGAGCCAGGGCTAACGTTAGTGAGGCTGAATATTCTAAGGGAAGCAGGGATGTATTAACCCCATCTGCAAGCTCTAAAAGGCATGCACTCATAGCTTAGTGTTTATAGCGCTTAAGACTGGCTATCTAAGCGCTATATAGGTGCCATGATGTTCCAAACACTCCAAAAACCTATTAGCTACATGGCTAGGGGCCCTCCCTGCCTGTCTATCAACAATGTTTAATTTGACCTATCTCATACTAGGCCTGCATATTCCTTGTAGCTCACTACTGCATAATGGAAGTGCTACAACAGACTACTGTCAGCATTTTTAGCACATACTTTGAATACACTATTGGCTTTCAGCGGCTAATGCTGTCATCTAAAGCCCTGATTGGCAAGGTTGCAATTTCGTGTATCACTACATTCCACCCCTATTCAACGTTTGTGCGACAAATGCTGACTAATACCTATCAACATAGTATTTAGTGCAGTGATAAAGACCTAGGGGCTTTGCAAGAGGTTTAAGCAAACTATCTTCTAGCGGTTAGTTAGCGTGGCATGCAAGGTAAAACACTACCTAAACAAAAATGTACACAAAGTGAACAGTGACATATACCCTTGCCAGAACCTGGCCTACACAAAAATACCTACGCCAAGTGAACATGGACATTTACTCTAGCCAAAACCTGGCCTACACAAAAATACCTAAATCAATTTTGTATAACTGATTGTCAGTTAAAAAGCAGCATGCAGTTAAAATGTCAAGGCAATCCAGTGTAGTCTAATCTACAATGCACTATTGCATTTATGTATGGTTACCAATTCTAAAACCTGGCAGCCTTTCACCCTAAGGGCCTACCCTCCCCCTGATCCCAGGGCATTCAAGCGTGACTATGGGCTGTGTGACTAGACACTTCCCCCAGGTAGGTGGAACCCAACCAGAAACCATCTAATTTCGTGAACAAGGTGAACCCATGGGCACCAGGTTGTCTAAATAAAAACAATTCTACTAATTTACATCAAAGCATGGCATGTGTTATTCATGCAATCAAAAGCAAGCAATTCAATCCATATGTATGCTGGTAACTGTAGCTCTGCGTGCCAGTGTGTGGAGGATGGTCGCCCCCACCCAGTAAAAAGCCAACACCTGCTGATTTAACAATGTTTGCCATACAATGCATTGTGTGTATTTAGCAGTCTTGTTGACCTGCCCTATGGCAGACAAAAATGTCTTCATGTCTAAAATACTGTTATCTTCAATTGGCTGTCAATACTTGTAGCAGTGCTGGGCATATCAATGGGCCCCACTAGGCCAGAAGTTCTATAGCAGAGCTGGCATCAGAACCCATAGTGGCTAGCTTATTGTGCACAGTTTCTATGTCACAAGCATATAAAGCTCCTGCAATTAATGAATCTAGCTCCCTAGCTACGCGCACTCTAGTGATGGGCCATAGAAATGGACTCCATTTGTAGCAGCTTGGTAGTACTAAGGAAACATTGCCTCATGATAAATCTATGTCTAAGTGTAGCACTGTAATAATGAAGGTGTGCATTACCAGTCTACAATTTACATGTTGTCTTACCACTGGAAAATCTAACAGGTTCACAGTGTCTACCTTCTGTGACTTGGAGAATACCCTTCTTCAAGTGGGATATCTACCATATACAATAATAACTTTAGCCACAAACACCATACTACTATCCGGCAGTGGCTGTTTCATCACACCATGGAAAAAATTCATTTAGTCAAGTTATAGTTCATAAGATCTTGGCGAGAACACTCGCTGCAGTTCTTGGTCAGAAAAACATCACATTAGACAAATTAAACAAATGGTATCCATTCAGTGACAAAAGATGCCTGACAATGTGCCAGGCCAGTACTCTAGCAATTCCATGTGGATACTCATTTGCAGCGCTTTTCCAAAGAATTATTCCAAATGTTTACAATCAAAAGGTGACTCTTTGCATTAGTGTGCTGGAGACAGCTGTCCCCACAAAAACATGAAACTGGTTGGTTTAACAAAAACCGTGTCACACTCTGTGTCATAAAATCAAACATCAAGTCAGTCATGGTTTCATTTACCTGCCTTAAGCTGGCTGTAAAAGTATCCAGTGTTTCAAAGATTACCATTTCAAATTATAGCTCATACACTTGGCAGCATTACTTCAATTAAGAATCTTAACCTACGCACAGGTGACTTTGATGTGCGCACTCATCTTATCTCAAAATTAATTACACTCCTGCTTGCATAATTCTGCTGCCCCAACAGTTCATAAATCATTCTCCTGCCTACGTGCAATGTAGAATATTTTTTTTTTTTCAAAAAACAAAACATCTCTGGTTAAAGCCATTCAGTTGGAAGAGTAAAACCATTTGGCTTTTTCAGATTCATCTCAACAGTGCATTTAAAAACCATTTTTCAATGTGTTAGCATTCAATTGCTGTGTCACACAGCTGTATGTGGTGCCTGATGTTACAGTCCACAATTCATTGTCCATAGTCCTTTAAACAAGAAAGGGCAAAACATGTCATTTAAATGTGTAGCATCAAATACTTGATAATTAGCCAAGTCTGCATCGTGCCAGTTCAGCAAAAGTTATTACTCTGTTGGACACTATTCGCAGGTTACAGCATTGAGTGTGGTGCAGGGCACGTTAAAGTTGAAATAGCATGTCGCAGTGGCTCGCTTTCTCTGAGAATGCGTCTGACCCTTCTTTGATCAGTGTCACCCACAAACTGCATATTATGAAATGTCTTGTCGTGCTTTGCCTAGGCAAAATACAAACAGAAATGTTAGGATTTCATCAAAAGTTCAATATCAGCGTTATCCACCCCTTCCCATAATACCACCCCCATCTTCAAAAAGTCTCATCAGGTAACTACACACTTTGTCATTGCTACTGCAATTATTTATCACCTTTCTGCATGTTTCTGGGGGCTTATTTACACTCAACCATATGGGGTGTAACTGCCTAATCACAAACTCATTTGTGCAATGCAATCATAGCTGGTCAATGGTACCTCAGACTGATCTGTGCTTTTACAAAGCCATATAGTAAGTACCCAGGTCGCAGAATGCTTTTCTTTTTCACCAAAGCGATTACAAATGCCAGGCGCCAACTTGCTTCCAGTGTCCCATGATCTTGGTTTAGGTTGCCCTGCTGGCATCACTCCATTTTTCAAAGGTAAAGTCTTTCAGTCCAATACCGCTTACAGTTGTACAAGCAGCTTTGTTTATTTATCTTTCTTTTCTTAGCAGTGTCTTTTCAAGTCTCTGGTTTTTTCACTTGTCATTTTTTCAAAGGGCGTTTTCTGTTTTTGAACCACTCCTTTGAGTGCGATAGTCTGAGTCAGTTTCTTTTGTTGCTTCAACAAATCATTCATTCTTGCACTAAGCCGTGTGGCTTCTGGATCATGGCTAATGTGCAGTGTTCATGTTGTACTTCAAAGCCCCGCTCTGCATGTTGTCTCTTGCAAAACGGCTAAGCACTTTTTGTCAGTTTTGCTTCCATCTGGAATGCCATAATGTCTTTGTCAGTTACTCCATCCCTGGCAATGTAGCTTGCAGTTTGCCAGATGTGTATTTTCTCTTCTCAAAGCGCCTAGAGGTTTCTTCTCCAGTGCACAGCGCTTTACTTCAGTTCACATCACATGGAGCATTGGAATGCAGCTTGCACAGCAATAGCGCTTTACTTCACTTCACATCACATCACATGGGAATGCGGTTTGCACAGTAATGTCTGTTGGAATGGGCAGCTGTCTTTTCTTGGCCCATTCACAGATGCATAGGTAAATGTTCAGATGTGATGTGCCCGTCTGCCATCCTGCATGAAGCCTTTGCTCCGTACCACAGTTTACTGGGCAAATTCTTTACTTTTTGAACAGCTCTCTGTTTTTGCTCCCCCTTCCTCAGGAATGCAGGCATGTTTATCTTTCGTGTGCACCTGGCAGCGCCATTAGCACGCAGCTTATCTCTTTTGCCTATAACTCTTATACTGTGGCGGCTTCACTCGTTTCAGACAGTTCATCCAAATTAACTCTTTCTTGTACTGTTTCTGCTTTTGTTTGCCTTCACGCACCTCGCCCAAGACAGCTTCAAGGCACAAGCTCTGCACATACAGCAAGACTCTTGTTTTCAAAAGCGGCACTTTTCTTGTCATTTTTCTACTCCATGTAATTTTGCAAAATGTCAAAGCGTCTTTTTTTCTTGTAATGTGCGATCTTTCAAGAGAACTCACAACCCATTAAATCTTTGTGCTATCTTATCACACACAGATGTTTCATTCTGTTGTACCATTGCCAAACTATAACCACTCAGTTCAGTGCATTTAAAAAATAAAAATGCCATATTTAGTGCAGCTCCCTGCACGTTTTTTTTTCTGCAAGAACAACCCACACTCTATTGCTTGTGGGCTGTTTAATGTGTCAACAACATTTTTCCCCATGTATCACAGTCAACAGGTCACTATTTCCAAAGCATACATCACTATTAAGGCAACAGCACAAATCCATGGCATAGCATGGGGACAGTCAAAAATACTCCAGGGGCAATTTAGAAAAATATAAATTGTTTTTCCCCCCAACCATTGCAAGCTGGTTCTGCAATTTCAAATCAGTACACAAAAATCGAAAATCCAAATAACATTCACTCACTTTCCTTTTAAGTGAGTCTCTCACCCAATAAAAGCATGGCACAGCCTAAAATGCAATATAACCATTTTAGTGTGTTTCCTTTAAACAGAATTTGCCACCATTAGCACATGGAATTTTACAGTTGCCAAAAGAAAGAAAAAACTCTTTAGGCTCTCAGCACAGATGTTACTCATTCTCCTAAGCATGGCTCATTCCCCTTCCTCATTATTCAGGAATGCCAACCCTTCAAAAGCATATATCAAAAAAGACGAACCTTCGCCTCCGAACATTACAGCCCCCACTCGCTAGCACACTGGGGCTGAGTCAATGGTTAAATCACTATTCACAATTTGCATGTCAAATCCCTGCAATTATTATTTTTTTTTCCTGCCCTCATGACAGAATAGAGATGAGAACTCCATCTCATTATGCATTCCAAATTACAACTTTAAACTTGGGAAACCACATGATAAAATTCTTTTTCTAATTGAGCATACATCTTTCTTAACCATTCATCGGAGTGCTTTAAACAAAGCCATTTCCCGCTCGTTTATTGCCTTGTACTCCCTGGCACCAATCCCATGCAATAAGTCAGTCACGACTGATTTACTGAAGGGAGTCTTAACCACACAAGCTATCGGCCACGGCAAACCGACACAACATTGCTGCCTTTTGAAGTCTCAGAGCTGCAGTGAGACCATCAAGGAAATGCGACAGCCTGCTCCCCACTCTACACTGTGTTCTCTCACACCATTTGTCATGTCATGGCACTGCTATTCACAAATCCCACAAAGCTGCCACCAAATGTCTTGATATTGGGCAAAATCTTCCTCGGGGCCAGCCCTTTGAGAGCAAAAATACCCAATTCAGCCCAAAATACAGGTTCTATTGTGCTGAGCAGTGATCTCATGCTAGTGACAAATGACACCCTCAAAGTGTTATTAGCATATTTATTCTAAGCAGTGAATTTCATATACATTTGGGATTCAAGTTAGAGAATATTACAAAGCATAAAACAAAGAGCAATGCAAAATATAGTGAAACATGGAACTTAGATAAACATAGAGAAACATGGAGAAATATAGAGAAACATAAACATAGAGAAACACAGTCTTACGTCCCTTAATCTCAGCCCTGGGAGACCTGGGTTTCTCATAAGCTAGCTGTAAAACAAGCCCCGCTCATAGAAAAACAAGGCTGGAGGACACCGTGAGAGCCAATTCCGGGCACCTGACTGTACACGAATCAAGTCCACAGGCGATCTCCCCCTGATCCCATGTGTGCATGGATACTTTATACTCTCTTGCTGTCAGTCACCATGACGCATAGTTCCAGAACTTTCTCTGTGAGGCTGGTTCATGGAAAAAACCCAGCTCTCTCTGAGATGCTCCCTGCTCGCTCCTACCCCCTCCCTTGTTCCCATCTGCGCTGGCTGAGGAATGTCTTATCAGTACCTTCCCAGAGAAAAGGAAGATTAGCTTGGAGCCAGGGCTAACGTTAGTGAGGCTGAATATTCTAAGGGAAGCAGGGATGTATTAACCCCATCTGCAAGCTCTAAAAGGCATGCACTCATAGCTTAGTGTTTATAGCGCTTAAGACTGGCTATCTAAGCGCTATATAGGTGCCATGATGTTCCAAACACTCCAAAAACCTATTAGCTACATGGCTAGGGGCCCTCCCTGCCTGTCTATCAACAATGTTTAATTTGACCTATCTCATACTAGGCCTGCATATTCCTTGTAGCTCACTACTGCATAATGGAAGTGCTACAACAGACTACTGTCAGCATTTTTAGCACATACTTTGAATACACTATTGGCTTTCAGCGGCTAATGCTGTCATCTAAAGCCCTGATTGGCAAGGTTGCAATTTCGTGTATCACTACACATGCTTACTGCATGGATCAGACTTCTATTTTGCAGTACCATGCTTACCACATGGATCAGACTTCTATTTTCCAGTACCATGCTTACCACATGGGTCTGACTTCTATTTTCCAGTACCATGCTTACCACATGGGTCTGACTTTTTTCCAGTACCATGCTTACCATATGGATCTGACTTCTATTTTCCAGTACCATGCTTACCACGTGGATTTGACTTCTATTTTACAGCACCATTCATGGATCTGACTATTTTCCAGTACCATGCTTACCATATGGACCTGACTTATATTTTCCAGTACCATGCTTACCACATGGATCTGATTTCTATTTTCCACTACCATGCTTATCAGGTTGATCTGACTTCTATTTTCCAATACCATGCTTACCACATGGATCTGACTTCTACTTTCCAGTACCATGCTTACCACATGAATCTGACTTATATTTTCCACTACCAGGCTTACCACATGGATCTGACTTCTATTTTCCAGTACCATGCTTACTGCATGGATCTGACTTCTATTTTCCAGTACTGTGCTTGCCACATGGATCTGAGTTATATTTTCCAGAACCATGCTTACCACATGAATCTGACTTCTATTTTCCACTACCATGCTTACCACATGAATCTGATTTCTATTTTCCACTACCAGGCTTACCACATGGATCTGACTTCTATTTTCCAGTACCATGATTACTGCATGGATCTGACTTCTATTTTCCAGTACCATGCTTACCACATGAATCTGACTTCTACTTTCAAGTACCATGCATACCACATGGTTCTGACAATTTTCCAGTACCATGCTTACCACATGGATCTGACTTCTACTTTCCAGTACCATGCTTACCACATGGATCTGAATTCTATTTTCCAGTACCATGCTTACCACATGGATCTGAGTTCTATTCCCCAGTGCCATGCTTACTGCATGGATCTGACTTCTACTTTCCAGTACCATGCTTATCAGGTGGATCTGACTTCTATTTTCCAATACCATGCTTACCACGTGGATCTGACTTCTACTTTCCAGTACCATGCTTACCACATGGATCTGACTATTTTCCATTACCATGCTTACCACATAGATCTGACTTCTATTTTCCAGTACCATGCTCACTGCATGGATCTGACTTCTGTTTTCCAGTACTGTGCTTGCCACATGGATCTGACTTCTACTTTCCAGTTCCATGCTTACCACATGGATCTGACTATTTTCCACTACCATGCTTACCACATGAATCTGACTTCTATTTTCCAGTACCATGCTTACCATATGGACCTGACTTCTATTTTCCAGTACCATGCTTACCACATGAATCTGACTTCTACTTTCCAGTACCATGCATACCACATGGTTCTGACTATTTTCCAGTACCATGCTTACCACATGAATCTGACTTATATTTTCCACTACCAGAATTACCACATGGATCTGACTTCTATTTTCCAGTACCATGCTAACCACATGGATTTGACTATTTGCAATTACCATGCTTACCACATGAATCTGACTTCTATTTTCCAGTACTATGCTTACCACATGGATCTGACTTCTATTTTCCAGTACCATGCTTATCAGGTGGATCTGACTTCTATTTTCCAAAACCATGCTTACCACGTGGATCTGACTTCTACTTTCCAGTACCATGCTTACCACATGGATCCGACTATTTTCCATTACCATGCTTACCACATAGATCTGACTTCTATTTTCCAGTACCATGCTCACTGCATGGATCTGACTTCTGTTTTCCAGTACTGTGCTTGCCACATGGATCTGACTTCTACTTTCCAGTTCCATGCTTACCACATGGATCTGACTATTTTCCATTACCATGCTTACCACATGAATCTGACTTCTATTTTCCACTACCATGCTTACCACATGAATCTGACTTCTATTTTCCAGTACCATGCTTACCATATGGACCTGACTTCTATTTTCCAGTACCATGCTTACCACATGAATCTGACTTCTACTTTCCAGTACCATGCATACCACATGGTTCTGACTATTTTCCAGTACCATGCTTACCACATGGATCTGACTTCTATTTTCCAGTCCCATGCTTACCACGTGGATTTGACTTCTATTTTCCAGTACCATGCATGGATCTGACTATTTTCCAGCACCATGCTTACCACATGGATCTGACTTCTACTTTCCAGTACCATGCTTAACACATGTACTGACTTCTACTTTCCAGTACCATGCTTACCACATCGATCAGACTTTTTTCCATTACCATGCTTACCACATGGATCAGACTTCTATTTTCCAGTACCATGCTTACCACATGGATCTGACTTCTATTTTCCAGTACCCTGCTTACCACGTGCACCTGACTTCTATTTTCATCTACCAGGCTTACCACATGGATCTGACTTCTATTTTCCAGTACCATGCTTACCAAATTGATCTGACCTCTACTTTCCAGTACCATGCTTACCACATGAATCTGACTTATATTTTCCACTACCAGGCTTACCACATGGATCTGACTTCTATTTTCCAGTACCATGCTTACCACATAGATCGGACTATTTGCAATTACCATGCTTACCACATGAATCTGACTTCTACTTTCGAGTACCATGCTTACCACATGGTTCTGACTATTTTCCATTACCATGCTTACCACATGGATCTGACTTCTATTTTCCAGTACCATGCTTACCACATGGATCTGACTTCTACTTTCCAGTACCACGCTTACCACATGGATCTGACTTTTTTCCATTACCATGCTTACCACATGCATCTGACTTTTTCCCATTACCATGCTTACCACATGCATCTGACTTGTATTTTCCAGTACCATGCTTACCACATGGATCTGACTTTTACTTTCAAGTATCATGCTCGCCACATGGATCTGACTTCTACTTTCCATTACCATGCTTACCACATGCATCTGACTTCTGTTTATCAGTACCATGCTTACCACATGAATCTGACTTCTATTTTACACTACCATGCTTATCAGGTGGATCTGACTTCTATTTTCCAGTACCATGCTCGCCACATGGATCTGACTATTTTCCATTACCATGCTTACCACATGGATCTGACTTCCACCTTCCAGTACCATGCTTACCACATGCATCTGAGTTCTATTCCACAGTGCCATGCTTACTGCATGGATCTGACTTCTATTTTCCAGTACCATGCTTATCAGGTGGATCTGACTTCTATTTTCCAGTACCATGCTTACCACACAGATCTTACTTCTATTTTCCAGTACCATGCTCACCACATGGATCTGAGTTCTATTCCCCAGTGCCATGCTTACTGCATGGATCTGACTTCTGTTTTCCTGTACCATGCTTATCAGGTGGATCTGACTTCTATTTTCCAGTACCATGCTTACCACATGGATCTGACTTCCACCTTCCAGTACCATGCTTACCACATGCATCTGAGTTCTATTCCTCAGTGCCATGCTTACCACATGCATCTTACTTCTATTTTCCAGTACCATGCTCACCACATGGATCTGACTATTTTTCATTACCATGCTTACCACATGGATCGGACTTCTATTTTCCATTACCATGCATGGATCTGACTATTTTCCATTACCATGCTTACCACATGCATCTGAGTCCTATTCCCCAGTGCTCGCCACATGGATCTGACTTCTATTTTCCAGCACCATGCTTACCACATGGATCTGAGTTCTATTCCCCAGTGCCATGCTTACCACATGGATCTGACTTCTGTTTTCCAGTACCATGCTTGCCACATGAATCTGACTTCTATTTTCCAGTACCATGCTTACCACATGGATCTGACTATTTTCCATTACCATGCTTACCACATGGATCTGACTATTTTCCATTACCATGCTTACCACATGGATCGGACTTCTACTTTCTAGTACCCTGCTTACCACAAGCACCTGACTTCTACTTTCCAGTACCATGCTTATCTGGTGGATCTGACTTCTATTATCCAATACCATGCTTACCACACAGATCTGACTTCTACTTTCCAATTCCATGCTTACCACATGAATCTGACTTCTACTTTCCAATTCCATGCTTACCACATGAATCTGACTTATATTTTCCACTACCATGCTTATCAGGTGGATCTGACTTCTATTTTCCAATACCATGCTTACCACACAGATCTGACCAGTACCATGCTTACCACACAGATCTGACTTCTATTTTCCAGTACCATGCTCACCACATGGATATGACTTTTACTTACCAGTACCATGCTTACCACATGGATCTGAGTTCTATTCCCCAGTGCTGGCCACATGGATCTGACTTCTATTCCCCAGTGCCATGCTCACCACATGGATCTGACTTCTACTTTCCAGTACCATGCTTACCACATGAATCTGATTTCTATTTTCCACTACCATGCTTACCACATGGATCAGACTTCTATTTTCCAGTACCATGCTTACCACATGGATCTGACGTCTACTTTCCAGTACCATGCTTACCACATGAATCTGACTTCTATTTTCCAGTACCATGCTTACCACATGGATCTGAGTTCTGTTTTCCAGTACCATGCTTACCACATGAATCTGATTTCTATTTTCCACTACCATGCTTATCAGGTTGATCTGACTTCTATTTTCTAATACCATGCTTACCACATGGATCTGACTTCTATTTTCCAGTACTGTGCTTGCCACATGGATCTGAGTTATATTTTCCAGTACCATGCTTACCACATGAATCTGACTTCTGTTTTCCACTACCATGCTTACCACATGAATCTGATTTCTATTTTCCACTACCAGGCTTACCACATGGATCTGACTTCTATTTTCCAGTACCATGATTACTGCATGGATCTGTCTTCTATTTTCCAGTACCATGCTTACCACATGAATCTGACTTCTACTTTCAAGTACCATGCATACGACTTGGTTCTGACTATTTTCCAGTACCATGCTTACCACATGGATCTGACTTCTATTTTCCAGTACCATGCTTACCACATGGATCTGACAAGTACAATGCTTACCACACAGATCTTACTTCTATTTTCCAGTACCATGCTCACCACATGGATCTGACTATTTTCCATTACCATGCTTACCACATGGATCTGACTTCTATTTTCCAGTACCATGCTTACCACATGGATCTGACTTCTATTTTCCAGTACCATGCTTACCACATGAATCTGACTTCTACTTTCCAGTACCATGCTTACCACATGGATCTGACTTCTATTTTCCAGTACCATGCTAACCACATGGATTTGACTATTTGCAATTACCATGCTTACCACATGAATCTGGCTTCTATTTTCCAGTACCATGCTTACCACATGGATCTGACTTCTCCTTTCCAGTACCATGCTTACCACATGGATCTGAGTTCTATTTTCCAGTGCCATCCTTACCACATGGATCTTAGTTCTATTCCCCAGTGCTCGCCACATAGATCTGACTTCTATTTTCCAGCACCATGCTTACCACATGGATCTGAGTTCTATTTTCCAGTACCATGCTTACCACATGGTTCTGACTATTTTCCAGTACCATGCTTACCACATGAATCTGACTTCTATTTTCCAGTACCATGCTTACCACGTGGCTTTGACTTCTATTCTCCAGTACCATGCTTACCACATGGATCGGACTTCTATTCTCCAGTACCATGCTTACCACATGGATCGGACTTCTACTTTCCAGTACCATGCTTATCAGGTGGATCTGACTTCTATTTTCCAATACCATGCTTACCACACAGATCTGACCAGTACCATGCTTACCACACAGATCTGACTTCTACTTTCCAGTACCATGCTTACCACATGAATCTGACTTCTATTTTCCAGTACCATGCTTACCACATGAATCTGACTTCTACTTTCCAGTACCATGCCTACCACATGGATCTGACTATTTTCCATTACCTTGCTTACCACATGGATCTGACTTCTATTGTCCAGTACCATGCTCACCACATGGATCTGACATCTATTTTCCAGTACCATGCTCACCACATGGATCGGACTTCTACTTTCCAGTATCATGCTTATCAGGTGGATCTGACTTCTATTTTCCAATACAATGCTTACCACACAGATCTGACTTCTATTTTCTAGTACCATGCTCACCACATGGATCTGACTATTTTCCATTACCATGCTTGCCACATGGATCGGACTTCTACTTTCCAATTCCATGCTTACCACATGAATCTGACTTATATTTTCCACTACCATGCTTATCAGGTGGATCTGACTTCTATTTTCCAATACCATGCTTACCACACAGATCTGACCAGTACCATGCTTACCACACAGATCTAACTTCTATTTTCCAGTACCTTGCTCACCACATGGATCCGACTATTTTCCAGTACCATGCTTACCACATGGATCTGACTTCTACTTTCCAGTACCATGCTTACCACATGGATCTGAGTTCTATTTTCCAGCGCCATGCTTACCACATGGATCTGAGTTCTATTTCCCAGTGCCATGCTCACCACATGGATCTGACTTCTATTTTCCAGCACCATGCTTACCACATGGATTTGACTTCTATTTTCCAGTACCATGCTTGCCACGTGGATCTGACTTCTACTTTCCAGTACCATGCTTACCACATGATTCTGATTTCTATTTTCCACTACCATGCTTATCAGGTGGATCTGACTTCTATTTTCCATTGCCATGCTTACCACATGGATCGGACTTCTATTTTCCAGTACCATGCTTACCACATGGGTCTTACTTCTACTTTCCAGTACCATGCTTACCACATGGATCTGACTTCTATTATCCAATACCATGCTTACCACACAGATCTGACTTCTGTTTTCCACTACCATGCTTATCAGGTGGATCTGACTTCTATTTTCCAATACCATGCTCACCACATGGATCTGACTTCTACTTACCAGTACCATGCTTACCACATGGATCTGAGTTCTATTCCCCAGTGCCATGCTTACCACATGGATCTGAATTCTATTCCCCAGTGCTCGCCACATGGATCTGACTTCTATTCCCCAGTGCCATGCTCACCACTTGGATCTGACTTCTACTTTCCAGTACCATGCTTACCACATGAATCTGACTTCTATTTTCCAGTACCATGCTTACCACATGGATCTGACAAGTACAATGCTTACCACACAGATCTTACTTCTATTTTCCAGTACCATGCTCACCACATGGATCTGACTATTTTCCAGTACCATGCTTACCACATGGATCTTACTTCTACTTTCCAGTACCATGCTTACCACATGGATCTGACTTCTGTTTTCCAGTACCATGTTTACCACATGAATTTGACTTCTATTTTCCATTACCATGCATGGATCTGACTATTTTCCATTACCATGCTTACCACATGCATCTGAGTCCTATTCCCCAGTGCTCGCCACATGGATCTGACTTCTATTTTCCAGCACCATGCTTACCACATGGATCTGACTTCTATTCCCCAGTGCCATGCTTACCACATGGATCTGACTTCTGTTTTCCAGTACCATGCTTGCCACATGGATCTGACTTCTATTTTCCCCTACCATGCTTATCAGGTGGATCTGACTTCTATTTTCCAGTACCATGCTTACCACATGGATCTGACTTCTATTTTCCAGTACCATGCTCACCACATGGATCTGACTATTTTCCATTACCATGCTTACCACATGGATCGGACTTCTACTTTCTAGTACCCTGCTTACCACGAGCACCTGACTTCTACTTTCCAGTACCATGCTTATCAGGTGGATCTGACTTCTATTATCCAATACCATGTTTACCACACAGATCTGACTTCTACTTTCTAATTCCATGCTTACCACATGAATCTGACTTATATTTTCCACTACCATGCTTATCAGGTGGATCTGACTTCTATTTTCCAATACCATGCTTACCACACAGATCTGACCAGTACCATACTTACCACACAGATCTGACTTCTATTTTCCAGTACCATGCTCACCACATGGATCTGACTTCTACTTACCAGTACCATGCTTACCACATGGATCTGAGTTCTATTCCCCAGTGCTCGCCACATGGATCTGACTTCTATTCCCCAGTGCCATGCTCACCACATGAATCTGACTTCTACTTTCCAGTACCATGCTTACCACATGAATCTGATTTCTATTTTCCACTACCATGCTTACCACATGGATAAGACTTCTATTTTCCAGTACCATGCATGGATCTGACTATTTTGCAGCACCATGCTTACCACATGGATCAGACTTCTATTTTCCAATGCCATGCTTACCACATGAATCTGACTTATATTTTCCACTACCAGGCTTACCACATGGATCTGACTTCTATTTTCCAGTACCATGCTTACTGCATGGATCTGACTTCTATTTTCCAGTACTGTGCTTGCCACATGGATCTGAGTTATATTTTCCAGAACTATGCTTACCACATGAATCTGACTTCTATTTTACACTACCATGCTTACCACATGAATCTAATTTCTATTTTCCACTACCAGGCTTACCACATGAATCTGACTTCTACTTTCAAGTACCATGCATACCACATGGTTCTGACTATTTTCCAGTACCATGCTTACCATATGTACTGACTTCTACTTTCCAGTACCATGCTTACCACATGTATCTGACTTCTATTTTCCAGTACCATGCTTACCACATGGATCTGACTTCTATTTTCCAGTACCATGCTTACCACAGGGATCTGACTTCTACTTTCCAGTACCATGCTTACCACATGAATCTGACTTATATTTTCCACTACCAGAATTACCACATGGATCTGACTTCTATTTTCCAGTACCATGCTAACCACATGGATTTGACTATTTGCAATTACCATGCTTACCACATAAATCTGACTTCTATTTTCCAGTACCATGCTTACCACATGGATCTGACTTCTATTTTCCAGTACCATGCTTACCACAGGGATCTGACTTCTACTTTCCAGTACCATGCTTACCACATAAATCTGACTTATATTTTCTACTACCAGAATTACCACATGGATCTGACTATTTTCCATTACCTTGCTTACCACATAGATCTGACTTCTATTTTCCAGTACCATGCTCACTGCATGGATCTGACTTCTGTTTTCCAGTTCCATGCTTACCACATGGATCTGACTATTTTCCATTACCATGCTTACCACATGAATCTGACTTCTATTTTCCACTACCATGCTTACCATATGGACCTGACTTCTATTTTCCAGTACCATGCTTACTACATGAATCTGACTTCTACTTTCCAGTACCATGCATACCACATGGTTCTAACTATTTTCCAGTACCATGCTTACCACATGGATCTGACTTCTATTTTCCAGTACCATGCTTACCACGTGGATTTGACTTCTATTTTCCAGTACCATGCTTAACACATGTACTGACTTCTACTTTCCAGTACCATGCATACCACATGGTTCTGGCTATTTTCCAGTACCATGCTTACCACATGGATCTGACTTCTATTTTCCAGTCCCATGCTTACCACGTGGATTTGACTTCTATTTTCCAGTACCATGCATGGATCTGATTATTTTCCAGCACCATGCTTACCACATGGATCTGACTTCTACTTTCCAGTACCATGCTTAACACATGTACTGACTTCTACTTTCCAGTACCATGCTTACCACACAGATCTGACTTCTATTTTCCAGTACCATGCTTACCACATGAATCTGACTTCTATTTTCCACTACCATGCTTACCACATGGATCAGACTTCTATTTTCCAGTACCCTGCTTACCACGTGCACCTGACTTCTATTTTCATCTACCAGGCTTACCACATGGATCTGACTTCTATTTTCCAGTGCCATGCTTACCAAATGGATCTGACTTCTACTTTCCAGTACCATGCTTACCACATGAATCTGACTTATATTTTCCACTACCAGGCTTACCACATGGATCTGACTTCTATTTTCCAGTACCATGCTTACCACACAGATCTGACCTCTATTTTCCAGTACCATGCTTACCACATAGATTGGACTATTTGCAATTACCATGCTTACCACATGAATCTGACTTCTACTTTCGAGTACCATGCTTACCACATGGTTCTGACTATTTTCCATTACCATGCTTACCACATGGATCTGACTTCTATTTTCCAGTACCATGCTTACCACATGGATCTGACTTCTACTTTCCAGTACCACGCTTACCACATGGATCTGACTTTTTTCCATTACCATACTTACCACATGCATCTGACTTTTTCCCATTACCATGCTTACCACATGCATCTGACTTGTATTTTCCAGTACCATGCTTACCACATGGATCTGACTATTTTCCATTACCATGCTTACCACATGGATCGGACTTCTATTTTCCATTACCATGCATGGATCTGACTATTTTTCATTACCATGCTTACCACATGCATCTGAGTCCTATTCCCCAGTGCTCGCCACATGGATCTGACTTCTATTTTCCAGCACCATGCTTACCACATGGATCTGAGATCTATTCCCCAGTGCCATGCTTACCACATGGATCTGACTTCTGTTTTCCAGTACCATGCTTGCCACATGAATCTGACTTCTATTTTCCACTACCATGCTTATCAGGTGGATCTGACTTCTATTTTCCATTACCATGCTTACCACATGGATCTGACTATTTTCCATTACCATGCTTACCACATGGATCTGACCTCTATTTTCCAGTACCATGCTCACCACATGGATCTGACTATTTTCCATTACCATGCTTACCACATGGAACGGACTTCTACTTTCTAGTACCCTGCTTACCACGAGCACCTGACTTCTACTTTCCAGTACCATGCTTATCAGGTGGATCTGACTTCTACTTTCCAATTCCATGCTTACCACATGAATCTGACTTCTACTTTCCAATTCCATGCTTACCACATGAATCTGACTTATATTTTCCACTACCATGCTTATCAGGTGGATCTGACTTCTATTTTCCAATACCATGCTTACCACACAGATCTGACCAGTACCATGCTTACCACACAGATCTGACTTCTATTTTCCAGTACCATGCTCACCACATGGATCTGACTTCTACTTACCAGTACCATGCTTACCACATGGATCTGAGTTCTATTCCCCAGTGCCATGCTCACCACATGGATCTGACTTCTACTTTCCAGTACCATGCTTACCACATGAATCTGATTTCTATTTTCCACTACCATGCTTACCACATGGATCAGACTTCTATTTTCCAGTACCATGCTTACCACATGGATCGGACTTCTACTTTCCAGTACCATGCTTACCACATGAATCT
Source organism: Ambystoma mexicanum (assembly GCF_040938575.1). NCBI lineage: Eukaryota > Metazoa > Chordata > Amphibia > Caudata > Ambystomatidae > Ambystoma > Ambystoma mexicanum. The sequence continues at coordinate 1,538,360,639 of NC_090931.1, forward strand.
GACTTCTATTTTCCAGTACCATGCTTACCACATGGATCTGAGTTCTGTTTTCCAGTACCATGCTTACCACATGAATCTGATTTCTATTTTCCACTACCATGCTTATCAGGTTGATCTGACTTCTATTTTCCAATACCATGCTTACCACATGGATCTGACTTCTACTTTCCAGTACCATGCTTACCACATGAATCTGACTTATATTTTCCACTACCAGGCTTACCACATGGATCTGATTTCTATTTTCCAGTACCATGCTTACTGCATGGATCTGACTTCTATTTTCCAGTACTGTGCTCACTGCATGGATCTGACTTCTGTTTTCCAGTACCATGCTTACCACATGAATCTGATTTCTATTTTCCACTACCATGCTTATCAGGTGGATCTGACTTCTACTTTCCAGTACCATGCTTACCACATGGATCTGACTATTTTCCATTACCATGCTTACCACATAGATCTGACTTCTATTTTCCAGTACCATGCTCACTGCATGGATCTGACTTCTGTTTTCCAGTACTGTGCTTGCCACATGGATCTGACTTCTACTTTCCAATTCCATGCTTACCACATGAATCTGACTTCTACTTTCCAATTCCATGCTTACCACATGAATCTGACTTCTATTTTCCAGTACCATGCTCACCACATGGATCTGACTTCTACTTACCAGTACCATGCTTACCACATGGATCTGAGTTCTATTCCCCAGTGCCATGCTTACCACATGGATCTGAGTTCTATTCCCCAGTGCTGGCCACATGGATCTGACTTCTATTCCCCAGTGCCATGCTCACCACATGGATCTGACTTCTACTTTCCAGTACCATGCTTACCACATGAATCTGATTTCTATTTTCCACTACCATGCTTACCACATGGATCAGACTTCTATTTTCCAGTACCATGCTTATCACATGGATCGGACTTCTACTTTCCAGTACCATGCTTACCACATGAATCTGACTTCTATTTTCCAGTACCATGCTTACCACATGGATCTGAGTTCTGTTTTCCAGTACCATGCTTACCACATGAATCTGATTTCTATTTTCCACTACCATGCTTATCAGGTTGATCTGACTTCTATTTTCCACTACCAGGCTTACCACATGGATCTGATTTCTATTTTCCAGTACCATGCTTACTGCATGGATCTGACTTCTATTTTCCAGTACTGTGTTTGCCACATGGATCTGAGTTATATTTTCCAGTACCATGCTTACCACATGAATCTGACTTCTATTTTCCACTACCATGCTTACCACATGAATCTGACTTCTACTTTCAAGTACCATGCATACCACATGGTTCTGATTTTTTTTCCAGTACCATGCTTACCACATGGATCTGACTTCTATTTTCCAGTACCATGCTTACCACATGTACTGACTTCTAATTTCCAGTACCATGCTTACCACATGGATCTGACTTCTATTTTCCAGTACCATGCTTACCACATGGATCTGACTTCTATTTTCCAGTACCATGCTTACCACATGAATCTGACTTCTACTTTCCAGTACCATGCTTACCACATGGATCTGACTTCTGTTTTCCAGTACCATGCTTGCCACATGAATCTGATTTCTCTTTTCCACTACCATGCTTATCAGGTTGATCTGACTTCTATTTCCCAATACCATGCTTACCACAGGGATCTGACTTCTACTTTCCAGTACCATGCTTACCACATGAATCTGACTTATATTTTCCACTACCAGGATTACCACATGGATCTGACTTCTATTTTCCAGTACCATGCTAACCACATGGATTTGACTATTTGCAATTACCATGCTTACCACATGAATCTGACTTCTATTTTCCAGTACCATGGTTACCACATGGATCTGACTTCTATTTTCCAGTACCATGCTTACCACATGGATCTGACTTCTACTTTCCAGTACCATGCTTACCACATGGATCTGACTATTTTCCATTACCATGCTTACCACATAGATCTGACTTCTATTTTCCAGTACCATGCTCACTGCATGGATCTGACTTCTGTTTTCCAGTACTGTGCTTGCCACATGGATCTGACTTCTACTTTCCAGTACCATGCTTACCACATGGATCTGACTATTTTCCATTACCATGCTTACCACATGAATCTGACTTCTATTTTCCACTACCATGCTTACCACATGAATCTGACTTCTATTTTCCAGTTCCATGCTTACCATATGGACCTGACTTCTATTTTCCAGTACCATGCTTACCACATGGTTCTGACTATTTTCCAGTACCATGCTTACCACATGGATCTGACTTCTACTTTCCAGTACCATGCATACCACATGGTTCTGACTATTTTCCAGTACCATGCTTACCACATGGATCTGACTTCTATTTTCCAGTACCATGCTTACCACGTGGATTTGACTTCTATTTTCCAGTACCATGCTCACCACATGGATCTGACTATTTTCCATTACCATGCTTACCACATGGATCGGACTTCTATTTTCCATTACCATGCATGGATCTGACTATTTTTCATTACCATGCTTACCACATGCATCTGAGACCTATTCCCCAGTGCTCGCCACATGGATCTGACTTCTATTTTCCAGCACCATGCTTACCACATGGATCTGAGTTCTATTCCCCAGTGCCATGCTTACCACATGGATCTGACTTCTGTTTTCCAGTACCATGCTTGCCACATGAATCTGACTTCTATTTTCCACTACCATGCTTATCAGGTGGATCTGACTTCTATTTTCCAGTACCATGCTTACCACATGGATCTGACTATTTTCCATTACCATGCTTACCACATGGATCTGACTTCTATTTTCCATTACCATGCTTACCACATGGATCTGACCTCTATTTTCCAGTACCATGCTCACCACATGGATCTGACTATTTTCCATTACCATGCTTACCACATGGATCGGACGTCTATTTTCCAGTACCATGCTTATCAGGTGGATCTGACTTCTATTATCCAATACCATGCTTACCACACAGATCTGATTTCTACTTTCCAATTCCATGCTTACCACATGAATCTGACTTCTACTTTCCAATTCCATGCTTACCACATGAATCTGACTTCTACTTTCCACTACCATGCTTATCAGGTGGATCTGACTTCTATTATCCAATACCATGCTTACCACACAGATCTGATTTCTACTTTCCAATTCCATGCTTACCACATGAATCTGACTTCTACTTTCCAATTCCATGCTTACCACATGAATCTGACTTATATTTTCCACTACCATGCTTATCAGGTGGATCTGACTTCTATTTTCCAGTTCCATGCTTACCATATGGACCTGACTTCTATTTTCCATTACCATGCTTACCACATGAATCTGACTTCTATTTTCCACTACCATGCTTACCACATGAATCTGACTTCTATTTTCCAGTTCCATGCTTACCATATGGACCTGACTTCTATTTTCCAGTACCATGCTTACCACATGGTTCTGACTATTTTCCAGTACCATGCTTACCACATGGATCTGACTTCTATTTTCCAGTACCATGCTTACCACGTGGATTTGACTTCTATTTTCCAGTACCATGCTCACCACATGGATCTGACTATTTTCCATTACCATGCTTACCACATGGATCGGACTTCTATTTTCCATTACCATGCATGGATCTGACTATTTTTCATTACCATGCTTACCACATGCATCTGAGTCCTATTCCCCAGTGCTCGCCACATGGATCTGACTTCTATTTTCCAGCACCATGCTTACCACATGGATCTGAGTTCTATTCCCCAGTGCCATGCTTACCACATGGATCTGACTTCTGTTTTCCAGTACCATGCTTGCCACATGAATCTGACTTCTATTTTCCACTACCATGCTTATCAGGTGGATCTGACTTCTATTTTCCAGTACCATGCTTACCACATGGATCTGACTATTTTCCATTACCATGCTTACCACATGGATCTGACTTCTATTTTCCATTACCATGCTTACCACATGGATCTGACCTCTATTTTCCAGTACCATGCTCACCACATGGATCTGACTATTTTCCATTACCATGCTTACCACATGGATCGGACGTCTATTTTCCAGTACCATGCTTATCAGGTGGATCTGACTTCTATTATCCAATACCATGCTTACCACACAGATCTGATTTCTACTTTCCAATTCCATGCTTACCACATGAATCTGACTTCTAATTTCCAATTCCATGCTTACCACATGAATCTGACTTCTACTTTCCACTACCATGCTTATCAGGTGGATCTGACTTCTATTATCCAATACCATGCTTACCACACAGATCTGATTTCTACTTTCCAATTCCATGCTTACCACATGAATCTGACTTCTACTTTCCAATTCCATGCTTACCACATGAATCTGACTTATATTTTCCACTACCATGCTTATCAGGTGGATCTGACTTCTATTTTCCAATACCATGCTTACCACACAGATCTGACCAGTACCATGCTTACCACACAGATCTGACTTCTATTTTCCAGTACCATGCTCACCACATGGATCTGACTTCTACTTACCAGTACCATGCTTACCACATGGATCTGAGTTCTATTCCCCAGTGCCATGCTTACCACATGGATCTGAGTTCTATTCCCCAGTGCTGGCCACATGGATCTGACTTCTATTCCCCAGTGCCATGCTCACCACATGGATCTGACTTCTACTTTCCAGTACCATGCTTACCACATGAATCTGACTTCTATTTTCCAGTACCATGCTTACCACATGGATCTGAGTTCTGTTTTCCAGTACCATGCTTACCACATGAATCTGATTTCTATTTTCCACTACCATGCTTATCAGGTTGATCTGACTTCTATTTTCCAATACCATGCTTAACACATGGATCTGACTTCTACTTTCCAGTACCATGCTTACCACATGGATCTGACTATTTTCCATTACCATGCTTACCACATAGATCTGACTTCTATTTTCCAGTACCATGCTCACTGCATGGATCTGACTTCTGTTTTCCAGTACTGTGCTTGCCACATGGATCTAACTTCTACTTTCCAGTACCATGCTTACCACATGGATCTGACTATTTTCCATTACCATGCTTACCACATGTATCTGACTTCTATTTTCCACTACCATGCTTACCACATGAATCTGACTTCTATTTTCCAGTTCCATGCTTACCATATGGACCTGACTTCTATTTTCCAGTACCATGCTTACCACATGGTTCTGACTATTTTCCAGTACCATGCTTACCACATGGATCAGACTTCTATTTTCCAGTACCATGCTTACCACATGGATCTGACTTCTACTTTCCAGTACCATGCTTACCACATGAATCTGACTTCTATTTTCCAGTACCATGCTTACCACATGGATCTGAGTTCTGTTTTCCAGTACCATGCTTACCACATGGATCGGACTTCTATTTTCCATTACCATGCATGGATCTGACTATTTTTCATTACCATGCTTACCACATGCATCTGAGTCCTATTCCCCAGTGCTCGCCACATGGATCTGACTTCTATTTTCCAGCAGCATGCTTACCACATGGATCTGAGTTCTATTCCCCAGTGCCATGCTTACCACATGGATCTGACTTCTGTTTTCCAGTACCATGCTTGCCACATGAATCTGACTTCTATTTTCCACTACCATGCTTATCAGGTGGATCTGACTTCTATTTTCCAGTACCATGCTTACCACATGGATCTGACTATTTTCCATTACCATGCTTACCACATGGATCTGACCTCTATTTTCCAGTACCATGCTTACCACACAGATCTGATTTCTACTTTCCAATTCCATGCTTACCACATGAATCTGACTTCTACTTTCCAATTCCATGCTTACCACATGAATCTGACTTCTACTTTCCACTACCATGCTTATCAGGTGGATCTGACTTCTATTATCCAATACCATGCTTACCACACAGATCTGATTTCTACTTTCCAATTCCATGCTTACCACATGAATCTGACTTCTACTTTCCAATTCCATGCTTACCACATGAATCTGACTTATATTTTCCACTACCATGCTTATCAGGTGGATCTGACTTCTATTTTCCAATACCATGCTTACCACACAGATCTGACCAGTACCATGCTTACCACACAGATCTGACTTCTATTTTCCAGTACCATGCTCACCACATGGATCTGACTTCTACTTACCAGTACCATGCTTACCACATGGATCTGAGTTCTATTCCCCAGTGCCATGCTTACCACATGGATCTGAGTTCTATTCCCCAGTGCTGGCCACATGGATCTGACTTCTATTCCCCAGTGCCATGCTCACCACATGGATCTGACTTCTACTTTCCAGTACCATGCTTACCACATGAATCTGATTTCTATTTTCCACTACCATGCTTACCACATGGATCAGACTTCTATTTTCCAGTACCATGCATGGATCTGACTATTTTCCAGCACCATGCTTACCACATGGATCAGACTTCTATTTTCCAGTACCATGCTTACCACATGGATCTGACTTCTACTTTCCAGTACCATGCTTACCACATGAATCTGACTTCTATTTGCCAGTACCATGCTTACCACATGGATCTGAGTTCTGTTTTCCAGTACCATGCTTACCACATGAATCTGATTTCTATTTTCCACTACCATGCTTATCAGGTTGATCTGACTTCTATTTTCCAATACCATGCTTAACACATGGATCTGACTTCTACTTTCCAGTACCATGCTTACCACATGAATCTGACTTATATTTTCCACTACCAGGCTTACCACATGGATCTGACTTCTATTTTCCAGTACCATGCTTACTGCATGGATCTGACTTCTATTTTCCAGTACTGTGCTTGCCACATGGATCTGAGTTATATTTTCCAGTACCATGCTTACCACATGAATCTGACTTCTACTTTCAAGTACCATGCATACCACATGGTTCTGACTATTTTCCAGTACCATGCTTACCACATGGATCTGACTTCTATTTTCCAGTACCATGCTTACCACATGGATCTGACTTCTATTTTCCAGTACCATGCTTACCACATGAATCTGACTTCTACTTTCCAGTACCATGCTTACCACATGGATCTGACTTCTGTTTTCCAGTACCATGCTTGCCACATGAATCTGATTTCTCTTTTCCACTACCATGCTTATCAGGTTGATCTGACTTCTATTTCCCAATACCATGCTTACCACAGGGATCTGACTTCTACTTTCCAGTACCATGCTTACCACATGAATCTGACTTATATTTTCCACTGCCAGGATTACCACATGGATCTGACTTCTATTTTCCAGTACCATGCTTACCACATGGATCTGACTTCTATTTTCCAGTACCATGCTTATCAGGTGGATCTGACTTCTATTTTCCAATACCATGCTTACCACATGGATCTAACTTCTATTTTCCAGTACCATGCTTACCACATGTACTGACTTCTAATTTCCAGTACCATGCTTACCACATGGATCTGACTTCTATTTTCCAGTACCATGCTTACCACATGGATCTGACTTCTATTTTCCAGTACCATGCTTACCACATGAATCTGACTTCTACTTTCCAGTACCATGCTTACCACATGGATCTGACTTCTGTTTTCCAGTACCATGCTTGCCACATGAATCTGATTTCTCTTTTCCACTACCATGCTTATCAGGTTGATCTGACTTCTATTTCCCAATACCATGCTTACCACAGGGATCTGACTTCTACTTTCCAGTACCATGCTTACCACATGAATCTGACTTATATTTTCCACTACCAGGATTACCACATGGATCTGACTTCTATTTTCCAGTACCATGCTAACCACATGGATTTGACTATTTGCAATTACCATGCTTACCACATGAATCTGACTTCTATTTTCCAGTACCATGGTTACCACATGGATCTGACTTCTATTTTCCAGTACCATGCTTACCACATGGATCTGACTTCTACTTTCCAGTACCATGCTTACCACATGGATCTGACTATTTTCCATTACCATGCTTACCACATAGATCTGACTTCTATTTTCCAGTACCATGCTCACTGCATGGATCTGACTTCTGTTTTCCAGTACTGTGCTTGCCACATGGATCTGACTTCTACTTTCCAGTACCATGCTTACCACATGGATCTGACTATTTTCCATTACCATGCTTACCACATGAATCTGACTTCTATTTTCCACTACCATGCTTACCACATGAATCTGACTTCTATTTTCCAGTTCCATGCTTACCATATGGACCTGACTTCTATTTTCCAGTACCATGCTTACCACATGGTTCTGACTATTTTCCAGTACCATGCTTACCACATGGATCTGACTTCTACTTTCCAGTACCATGCATACCACATGGTTCTGACTATTTTCCAGTACCATGCTTACCACATGGATCTGACTTCTATTTTCCAGTACCATGCTTACCACGTGGATTTGACTTCTATTTTCCAGTACCATGCTCACCACATGGATCTGACTATTTTCCATTACCATGCTTACCACATGGATCGGACTTCTATTTTCCATTACCATGCATGGATCTGACTATTTTTCATTACCATGCTTACCACATGCATCTGAGACCTATTCCCCAGTGCTCGCCACATGGATCTGACTTCTATTTTCCAGCACCATGCTTACCACATGGATCTGAGTTCTATTCCCCAGTGCCATGCTTACCACATGGATCTGACTTCTGTTTTCCAGTACCATGCTTGCCACATGAATCTGACTTCTATTTTCCACTACCATGCTTATCAGGTGGATCTGACTTCTATTTTCCAGTACCATGCTTACCACATGGATCTGACTATTTTCCATTACCATGCTTACCACATGGATCTGACTTCTATTTTCCATTACCATGCTTACCACATGGATCTGACCTCTATTTTCCAGTACCATGCTCACCACATGGATCTGACTATTTTCCATTACCATGCTTACCACATGGATCGGACGTCTATTTTCCAGTACCATGCTTATCAGGTGGATCTGACTTCTATTATCCAATACCATGCTTACCACACAGATCTGATTTCTACTTTCCAATTCCATGCTTACCACATGAATCTGACTTCTACTTTCCAATTCCATGCTTACCACATGAATCTGACTTCTACTTTCCACTACCATGCTTATCAGGTGGATCTGACTTCTATTATCCAATACCATGCTTACCACACAGATCTGATTTCTACTTTCCAATTCCATGCTTACCACATGAATCTGACTTCTACTTTCCAATTCCATGCTTACCACATGAATCTGACTTATATTTTCCACTACCATGCTTATCAGGTGGATCTGACTTCTATTTTCCAGTTCCATGCTTACCATATGGACCTGACTTCTATTTTCCATTACCATGCTTACCACATGAATCTGACTTCTATTTTCCACTACCATGCTTACCACATGAATCTGACTTCTATTTTCCAGTTCCATGCTTACCATATGGACCTGACTTCTATTTTCCAGTACCATGCTTACCACATGGTTCTGACTATTTTCCAGTACCATGCTTACCACATGGATCTGACTTCTACTTTCCAGTACCATGCATACCACATGGTTCTGACTATTTTCCAGTACCATGCTTACCACATGGATCTGACTTCTATTTTCCAGTACCATGCTTACCACGTGGATTTGACTTCTATTTTCCAGTACCATGCTCACCACATGGATCTGACTATTTTCCATTACCATGCTTACCACATGGATCGGACTTCTATTTTCCATTACCATGCATGGATCTGACTATTTTTCATTACCATGCTTACCACATGCATCTGAGTCCTATTCCCCAGTGCTCGCCACATGGATCTGACTTCTATTTTCCAGCACCATGCTTACCACATGGATCTGAGTTCTATTCCCCAGTGCCATGCTTACCACATGGATCTGACTTCTGTTTTCCAGTACCATGCTTGCCACATGAATCTGACTTCTATTTTCCACTACCATGCTTATCAGGTGGATCTGACTTCTATTTTCCAGTACCATGCTTACCACATGGATCTGACTATTTTCCATTACCATGCTTACCACATGGATCTGACTTCTATTTTCCATTACCATGCTTACCACATGGATCTGACCTCTATTTTCCAGTACCATGCTCACCACATGGATCTGACTATTTTCCATTACCATGCTTACCACATGGATCGGACGTCTATTTTCCAGTACCATGCTTATCAGGTGGATCTGACTTCTATTATCCAATACCATGCTTACCACACAGATCTGATTTCTACTTTCCAATTCCATGCTTACCACATGAATCTGACTTCTAATTTCCAATTCCATGCTTACCACATGAATCTGACTTCTACTTTCCACTACCATGCTTATCAGGTGGATCTGACTTCTATTATCCAATACCATGCTTACCACACAGATCTGATTTCTACTTTCCAATTCCATGCTTACCACATGAATCTGACTTATATTTTCCACTACCATGCTTATCAGGTGGATCTGACTTCTATTTTCCAATACCATGCTTACCACACAGATCTGACCAGTACCATGCTTACCACACAGATCTGACTTCTATTTTCCAGTACCATGCTCACCACATGGATCTGACTTCTACTTACCAGTACCATGCTTACCACATGGATCTGAGTTCTATTCCCCAGTGCCATGCTTACCACATGGACCTGAGTTCTATTCCCCAGTGCTGGCCACATGGATCTGACTTCTATTCCCCAGTGCCATGCTCACCACATGGATCTGACTTCTACTTTCCAGTACCATGCTTACCACATGAATCTGACTTCTATTTTCCAGTACCATGCTTACCACATGGATCTGAGTTCTGTTTTCCAGTACCATGCTTACCACATGAATCTGATTTCTATTTTCCACTACCATGCTTATCAGGTTGATCTGACTTCTATTTTCCAATACCATGCTTAACACATGGATCTGACTTCTACTTTCCAGTACCATGCTTACCACATGGATCTGACTATTTTCCATTACCATGCTTACCACATAGATCTGACTTCTATTTTCCAGTACCATGCTCACTGCATGGATCTGACTTCTGTTTTCCAGTACTGTGCTTGCCACATGGATCTGACTTCTACTTTCCAGTACCATGCTTACCACATGGATCTGACTATTTTCCATTACCATGCTTACCACATGTATCTGACTTCTATTTTCCACTACCATGCTTACCACATGAATCTGACTTCTATTTTCCAGTTCCATGCTTACCATATGGACCTGACGTCTATTTTCCAGTACCATGCTTACCACATGGTTCTGACTATTTTCCAGTACCATGCTTACCACATGGATCAGACTTCTATTTTCCAGTACCATGCTTACCACATGGATCTGACTTCTACTTTCCAGTACCATGCTTACCACATGAATCTGACTTCTATTTCCCAGTACCATGCTTACCACATGGATCTGAGTTCTGTTTTCCAGTACCATGCTTACCACATGGATCGGACTTCTATTTTCCATTACCATGCATGGATCTGACTATTTTTCATTACCATGCTTACCACATGCATCTGAGTCCTATTCCCCAGTGCTCGCCACATGGATCTGACTTCTATTTTCCAGCAGCATGCTTACCACATGGATCTGAGTTCTATTCCCCAGTGCCATGCTTACCACATGGATCTGACTTCTGTTTTCCAGTACCATGCTTGCCACATGAATCTGACTTCTATTTTCCACTACCATGCTTATCAGGTGGATCTGACTTCTATTTTCCAGTACCATGCTTACCACATGGATCTGACTATTTTCCATTACCATGCTTACCACATGGATCTGACTTCTATTTTCCATTACCATGCTTACCACATGGATCTGACCTCTATTTTCCAGTACCATGCTCACCACATGGATCTGACTATTTTCCATTACCATGCTTATCAGGTGGATCTGACTTCTATTATCCAATACCATGCTTACCACACAGATCTGATTTCTACTTTCCAATTCCATGCTTACCACATGAATCTGACTTCTACTTTCCAATTCCATGCTTACCACATGAATCTGACTTCTACTTTCCACTACCATGCTTATCAGGTGGATCTGACTTCTATTATCCAATACCATGCTTACCACACAGATCTGATTTCTACTTTCCAATTCCATGCTTACCACATGAATCTGACTTCTATTTTCCAATACCATGCTTAACACATGGATCTGACTTCTACTTTCCAGTACCATGCTTACCACATGAATCTGACTTATATTTTCCACTACCAGGCTTACCACATGGATCTGACTTCTATTTTCCAGTACCATGCTTACTGCATGGATCTGACTTCTATTTTCCAGTACTGTGCTTGCCACATGGATCTGAGTTATATTTTCCAGTACCATGCTTACCACATGAATCTGACTTCTACTTTCAAGTACCATGCATACCACATGGTTCTGACTATTTTCCAGTACCATGCTTACCACATGGATCTGACTTCTATTTTCCAGTACCATGCTTACCACATGGATCTGACTTCTATTTTCCAGTACCATGCTTACCACATGAATCTGACTTCTACTTTCCAGTACCATGCTTACCACATGGATCTGACTTCTGTTTTCCAGTACCATGCTTGCCACATGAATCTGATTTCTCTTTTCCACTACCATGCTTATCAGGTTGATCTGACTTCTATTTCCCAATACCATGCTTACCACAGGGATCTGACTTCTACTTTCCAGTACCATGCTTACCACATGAATCTGACTTATATTTTCCACTGCCAGGATTACCACATGGATCTGACTTCTATTTTCCAGTACCATGCTTACCACATGGATCTGACTTCTATTTTCCAGTACCATGCTTATCAGGTGGATCTGACTTCTATTTTCCAATACCATGCTTACCACATGGATCTAACTTCTACTTTCCAGTACCATGCTTACCACATGAATCTGACTTCTACTTTCCAGTACCATGCTTACCACATGGATCTGACTTCTGTTTTCCAGTACCATGCTTGCCACATGAATCTGATTTCTCTTTTCCACTACCATGCTTATCAGGTTGATCTGACTTCTATTTCCCAATACCATGCTTACCACAGGGATCTGACTTCTACTTTCCAGTACCATGCTAACCACATGGATTTGACTATTTGCAATTACCATGCTTACCACATGAATCTGACTTCTATTTTCCAGTACCATGCTTACCACATGGATCTGACTTCTATTTTCCAGTACCATGCTTACCATATGGACCTGACTTCTATTTTCCAGTACCATGCTTACCACATGGTTCTGACTATTTTCCAGTACCATGCTTACCACATGGATCTGACTATTTTCCAGTACCATGCTTACCACATGGATCTGACTTCTATTTTCCAGTACCATGCTTACCACGTGGATTTGACTTCTATTTTCCAGTACCATGCATGGATCTGACTATTTTCCAGCACCATGCTTACCACATGGATCTGACTTCTACTTTCCAGTACCATGCTTACCACATGTACTGACTTCTACTTTCCAGTACCATGCTTACCACATCGATCAGACTTTTTTCCATTACCATGCTTACCACATGGATCAGACTTCTATTTTCCAGTACCATGCTTACCACATGGATCTGACTTCTATTTTCCAGTACCCTGCTTACCACATGGATCTGACTTCTATTTTCCAGTACCATGCTTACCACATGGATCTGACTTCTATTTTCCAGTACCCTGCTTACCACGTGCACCTGACTTCTATTTTCATCTACCAGGCTTACCACATGGATCAGACTTCTATTTTCCAGTACCATGCTTACCACATGGATCAGACTTCTATTTTCCAGTACAATGCTTTCCACATGGATCTGACTTCTACTTTCCAGTACCATGCTTACCACGTGGATCTGACTTCTATTTTCCAGTACCATGCTTACCACACAGATCTGACTTCTATTTTCCAGTACCATGTTTACCACACAGATCTGACTTCTATTTTCCAGTACCATGCTTACCACATGGTTCTGACTATTTTCCAGTACCATGCTTACCACATGAATCTGACTTCTATTTTCCAGTACCATGCTTACCACGTGGCTTTGACTTCTATTCTCCAGTACCATGCTTACCACATGGATCGGACTTCTATTCTCCAGTACCATGCTTACCACATGGATCGGACTTCTACTTTCCAGTACCATGCTTATCAGGTGGATCTGACTTCTATTTTCCAATACCATGCTTACCACACAGATCTGACCAGTACCATGCTTACCACACAGATCTGACTTCTATTTCCCAGTGCCATGCTTACCACATGGATCTGACTTCTATTTTCCAGTACCATGCTTACCGCATGCATCTGACTTCTACTTTCCAGTACCATGCTTACCACATGAATCTGACTTCTACTTTCCAGGACCATGCTTACCACATGGTTCTGACTATTTTCCAGTACCATGCTTACCACATGGATCGGACTTCTATTCTCCAGTACCATGCTTTGTAACGCTCACCTGACTCCCACGGGGGCGCTGGCCTGGTTCGCGCTGCTGTGACCTCGTCTAAGGTGATGCGCAGGGTTCGGAAGACGGACTGGACCGGGCACCAGATCTGGCTTGTCTGACTCGCAGAAGTATCCTTCTGTGGGTGAGAATATGGGGTTAACTGTCTGCGGGGTAATGCAATCGGCCTCCCACTTACCCCTCTCACCCTCCTCAAAACTCTTCTGTGCTTCCCCGTAGCGTCTCACCTTAGGGTCTGGAAGGACGAGCTTTCCATCCTGCTTCTGATGCAGGGGCGCGTTGGTATCCAGTTACGTCACTGGATTTTCGGATGGGTGAGAACCAAACTTGCTTGGCTTCCAGGTAAGTTTTCTATAAGTGGTTCCCCTTGTGTCCATGCATTAATGTTCTAATGCTAGTGTCTTTTACCCCATAGGGGCCGGGGTACGGAATGCCGGGGAACAGGCACCGACCCAAGATGAGCGGTGAAATCCTTGTGGAAATCAGGTAAGTCTTTAATGAGTGTCTTGGTAATGTCTTTTCATTCACTCATAAACACTGATGTCTTTTTCCCCTTAGGGGCCGGGGTCCGAAAATGCCTGGATGCGGCGCGGACCCGAAATGAAAAGGGAATGACCCAACAGGTAAGCCTTGACATGGAGTTTTAGCTTCCCTTTTCCCTTCTTTCTCTCACTTTTGTTCTTGTCTTTTCTCCCTAGGCGCGGGGGCGCGACTGCGAATCCGGATGGTCGCTGCTGAACATGGAGACGCCCTGTAAAGGTGAGTAGAATGCGGCGATGCAGCGATCGATGCGATGTGCTTTTAAAAATAAATGTCTTCCTTTTCAGGATTGTCGGCAAAATGTCTCTGGGATGCAGATTTAGCAGGTGAGGCCTTTTCCTTCTTCTGTTCTCTTGTTCCCTTCCTTTGCAGGTGATTCAGGATGCTGGCAGGTGTGGCAGAAGTCAAGATGCAGGAGCAGACACGGTGAGCGTCCAGCTGCTAGATGCAGAACAACGCAAAGCACGTGTGGCTGATCGGGTGTGGTTTAAATAGCCTTGGAAGAAGTTCCTAGAATGTGTCCTTCCTCCAATCAGGTATGTATCCTTCGCCGACCACGCCCGGGTGGTAAATGAGTCCCACAGGTAAAGTAGTTCCTTTCAGGCCTCAAGGAGGCCGGGGTTCTGCAGCATGGTCTGCATCAGGTAAGTGCACCCAAACACTTTCATAATGAGCCTGGCGCCATAGGCGCCAGGACGCTGTCCAAAGGGCCCCTATAAGGGGTTGCTGGGACCTTCCCCGGGGACTTGATGTCCGCTTTCGGGGACGCAGGGCCTGAGCCGGCTCCCCGGGAGTGGGCATCGTGACAGCTTACCACATGGATTGGACTTCTACTTTCCAGTACCATGCTTATCAGGTGGATCTGACTTCTATTTTCCAATACCATGCTTACCACACAGATCTGACCAGTACCATGCTTACCACACAGATCTGACTTCTATTTTCTAGTACCATGCTCACCACATGGATCGGACTTCTATTTTCCAGTACCATGCTTACCACATGGATCTGACTTCTTCTTTCCAATTCCATGCTTACCACATGAATCTGACCTATATTTTCCACTACCATGCTTATCAGGTGGATCTGACTTCTATTTTCCAGTACCATGCTTACCACATGGATCTGACTTCTTCTTTCCAATTCCATGCTTACCACATGAATCTGACCTATATTTTCCACTACCATGCTTATCAGGTGGATCTGACTTCTATTTTCCAATACTATGCTTACCACACAGATCTGACCAGTACCATGCTTACCACACATATCTGACTTCTATTTTCCAGTACCTTGCTCACCACATGGATCCGACTATTTTCCAGTACCATGCTTACCACATGGATCTGACTTCTATTTTCCAGTACCATGCTTACCACATGGATTTGACTTCTATTTTCCATTACCATGCATGGATCTGACTATTTTCCATTACCATGCTTACCACATGCATCTGAGTTCTATTCCCCAGTGTCATGCTTACCACATGCATCTGAGTTCTATTTTCCAGCACCATGCTTACCACATGGATCTGACTTCTATTCCCCAGTGCCATGCTCGCCACATGGATCTGACTTCTATTTTCCAGCACCATGCTTACCACATGGATCTGACTTCTATTTTCCAGTACCATGCTTACCACATGGATTTGACTTCTATTTTCCATTACCATGCATGGATCTGACTATTTTCCATTACCATGCTTACCACATGCATCTGAGTTCTATTCCCCAGTGCCATGCTTACCACATGGATCTGACTTCTATTTTCCAGTACCATGCTTACCACATGGATCTGAGTTCTATTCCCCAGTGCCATGCTCGCCACATGGATCTGACTTCTATTTTCCAGCACCATGCTTACCACATGGATCTGAGTTCTATTTTCCAGGACCATGCTTACCACATGGATCTGAGTTTTATTCCCCAGTGCCATGCTTACCACATGGATCTGACTTCTATTTTCCAGTACCATGCTTACCACATGGATCTGACTTCTATTTTCCAGTACCATGCTTACCACATGGATCTGAGTTCTCATTTCCAGTACCATGCTCGCCACATGGATCTGAGTTCTATTTTCCAGTACCATGCTTTCCACATGGATCTGACTTGTACTTTCCATTACCATGCTTACCACATGGATCTGACTTCTATTTTCCATTACCATGCTCACCACATGGATCTGACTTCTACTTTCCAGTACCATGCTTATCAGGTGGATCTGACTTCTACTTTCCAGTACCATGCTTATCAGGTGGATCTGACTTCTATTTTCCAATACCATGCTTACCACACAGATCTGACCAGTACCATGCTTACCACACAGATCTAACCAACAAACTAGCTCTCTTACACCCACCACGCAAATTTCTCAAACTTATCTCTGCCCGCAAACCATCCAGCTCCCTGCTGGACCCCTGCCCAGCCACGACCCTCAAAGAAATATTTGCATCTACCTGCGCAGGAGAACACGCAAGAACCATCATAAACGACTCCCTCTCCTCAGGAATTTTTCCCGACGCTTTCAAAACCGTTCATGTCAAGCCTCTTCTAAAAAAAAAAAAACTCACTAGACCCTCTCGAGCCAAAAAACTACCGCCCCATTTCAAACACCAGGTTCCTTGTCAAACTCATTGACCGAACCGCTTACTCCCAACTAAATGCCTTTGTTGAAGCCAACAATCTCCTAGACCCCGCTCAATGTGGTTTCAGAGCCCGAGACTGAACCGAAATCACCCTAACCTCATTGTGGGATGACCTTCAAAACACTGCTGATTCTGCGGGATGCGCTGCACTAATCTTTCTTGACCTATCAGCCGCCTTCGACACAATCATCCACTCAATCCTCCTTGACCGCCTCCACTCCCTCGGAATCCGAGGAAACACTCTCAAATGGATAGAATCCTTCCTCGACAATAGGGACCAAATAACCCTACCCTCCACCTATGCTTCCCACGCCCGACTAGTCAACACTGGAGTTCCACAAGGAGCATGCCTATCAGCCGTCCTGTTTTACCACTATATGGCCACCCTGCCACGAATAATCCTATCGCACAATATCCTGTGCTACAATTACGCCGATGACACACAACTAATCCTAAAACTCCTGAATTCAAAACCCAACTGCCAACCCGACCTCGCTTCATGCCTCCTTGACATAGATCAGTGGATGACCATAAACCTCCTCTTGCTAAACCCCTCCAAAACTGAAATCATGATATGTGGCAACACTGAACTTCTTCTGCAACCGCTTCCCTGGCCATCTGCCATTGGCAACGCCCCGACCCCCTCAAATTCAGTAAAAACCCTTGGATGCACCCTAGACTCAGACCTAACCCTCTCGCTCCAAGTCAACAACGTCTCCAAGTCCTGCCACTACCATCTTAAAACTCTTAGGTGTATTTTTCCATACCTCTCCTTTCCGAACAGACTCTCCACGGTCCAATCAATTGTTATATCAAGACTGGACCTACGCTAACCCCCTCTACCTCGGAATCCACGCG
>NC_090931.1:1538379368-1538386868 GCF_040938575.1 Ambystoma mexicanum
CAGGGGCAGCAGCTGGGCTACCCGCTCCTTAGCCATCTCTGGGGATGCAGGGGAGGAACTGGCTAGCACTCCTTAGCCATCTCTGAGGATGTAGGGCAGGAGCTGGCTACCGCTCCTTAGCCAGCTCCTGGCCGCTCCCAGAGATGGCTAGCACTCCTTAGCCATCTCTGAGGATGCAGGGCAGGAAGCTGGCTACCCCCAGCTCCTTAGCCATCTCTGGGGATGCAGGGGAGGAACTGGCTAGCACTCCTTAGCCATCTCTGAGGATGCAGGGCAGCAGCTGGCTACCGCTCCTTAGCCATCTCTGGGGATGCAGGGGAGGAACTGGCTAGCACTTCTTAGCCATCTCTGAGGTTGCTTTCTTGAACATGTGGCCATGGGATATTTGGGAGCCAAATTATTCTGGCACTTAAAAATCATTTGTGCTTGGACTGGACATTCAGCCAATGGGAGGTTCTGGTGTCCAGCTTATACCAGCTGGTAAATAACAGATTCTTCTCTTTTCTTATGCAGGGGTCATGAGATTAATAATTAACATGTGTGTTTTCTTTTATAAACCAGGGCCACTTATTGTCACAACCGTCTTTTCATTAAGAAACCAAGACGAGGAAGACCCGAGTCACGCGGAGAGCCAGGAGGCAGCGGACAGAATTTGTGGTATTACTTTCTTTAAATTCTCTGCATTTGGCAAGAGGAGCGGTGAGGGAGGAAAGGGTGAGGGTGATGCGATTACTGTTCCGGTGGGCAAGTGGGAGGCGGACACTTGCATTTAGGAAGAGTTGCATTTGTTGGTTCAGCTTGGGCAAGTAGCCGGGGGAAGATGAGCCTGGGTGAAGGACACCCCGTGCAGGAAGGGGAAGAACTGAAGGGTGTTCTTGCAGGGGCCTAGGAAGGAGAAGATGGGACAGATCACAGCATTGGCTAGGTGTGCAACGGTTTATAATGAAAATGTGGAAAACAAAAAGGTCGGAAAAAAAATGTTGAAAAAAAAAAATTCGAATGTTTTTTAAAAAAAAATAATTTTTAATGGGGGTTTACCCACAACCCCCTGTTTATTTTTAATAGCTAAACCCAAAAAAACATACAAATTAAAAAAAACACATTCGATTTTTTTTTTCGACATTTTTGTTTTCGACTTTTTGCAGTCAACATTATAACTGCACACCGTGTACAACAGAGGATACTCCAGCTTTGACTGAATATCAGGGGGAAGAGCAGGTCGAGGAGATGGAGGGCCTGAGTTGATGGAGCAGGGTTGGGGGGGGGGTGAGGTTTGATATCCAGAACGTCTGTCATGTCCTTGTTGAGTTGAAGTACGTATCTTGCATATAGTCATGGAGAGCTGGCATGCAACGAGTCGTTACTATGGAGTCAGGAGCTAATCCATTCTGAGGAAGATTTGTGTGTCATAAACATAAGAAGATCAAGTGGTGGCAAAGGAATGAAAGAGGTCACGGAACGAACATGGGCATTAAAGCGTAGAGGAAGGAGAGACCCCTTGGGGACTTCACAGGTGGGGGTGTAGAACCTGATAGAATGGAGAGGCCTGATTTGTTATCATTGTGGAATCATTACTCATTGTTATCCATCATTACCCCTTTAGGAATCCAATATCCATTATTGTATCATGTTTAGTTATCCATCATACATTCTTATTAGTACATGAAGTCGCATTATTAGACAATCCACATTACTCTGCCACACATATGTAGCCATTTGCTTTTAGAATGAGGCCTGGTATACATGTAGAGCCATATAGAGACTGTTATGTATTATGTATGCCTGTAGAAAGACACCCATTGAGTGTGCACTTAGAATATGCATTGAGCTTTAAGTATAGTGCTTGGTATGAATGAATGTTAGGCACTACAATCGGGAATAGAGAAAGCATGAGGCCTATTGCATTATAAAGCCATTTCTGAATGGAGACACAGAGTGTCGCAGAGTACGTAGTTGTTATGGTACACTGTGAAAGATTGGAATGCAAACAGAGATAACACGACCCTTGTCCGAGTAGAGAGGGATGCTGTCCTTATCAGCATGGCTGGCTTGTGTTCACAGAGAGAGAAAAGATGGGGGCAGCTCCAGGAGCTTTGCAGGGAGTGCTTTTGCATGAAGAGGAGAGATGGCCTGTTCTCTGAGGAAAGAGTTATTTCAATGGAGTGAATGGATAGTGAATGGAGAAATAGATGGTAGGATGCTTCGCAGATAGGAGATATGCTAGTAGATATGATGGCAAATGTCGCAATGACAGAACATGCAGTGATTGACCAGAGCATGGAGTGAAAGTACATGCACCACAGACATTTAGGCATGGCTCAAATATAGAATGCTCACACACAGAGAAACGAGGGAATGCTTAATGTAACCATGGATATGTGTACGTTATTGGATAGTATAACCAGAGGTGAGGAGATTGGAGTTTTTAGATGTAGATGGAGTTCGATGAGAGAGAGAGAGAGAGAGAGAGAGACACGTCTGGTTGGCATGAGATGGAGAGGCGAATGAAAGGAAGTTGCCATTAAGGGAGAGGTGTTTTGGTGCAGCAGAATCCGATGGCTTTGGGAGTTCGGAAGCTTGGGGAAGCATTCTGATAAGAGATTGAGAGCTTGTCAGAGGCTTGAGGCAGTTCGAGTGACCAGACTTGGCTGAGCTGGAGAGGGGGAGAGATGGAACACAATCCAGATCAGACTATGGGAAGCTGAAATGGAGCAGGTGGCCTGGATTGGAAAGTGAGATGGGCAATGACCGATAATCTGTCCCAGAGGAAAGATTCAATCCAGGAGAGTGCAAAGCTTTGGAGCTGAGTCTAGAAATGAGGATGGCATTATCTACTGTGTTGAACGCCGCTCAGAGGTAAACAAAATGAAGGCAATGGCATCTGTAATGAGACCCATGTTATGCAAGACAGAAGGGATAACAAACTTTGTTCTACAGTCAGAGAAGATGCCGGACTAGTTATTGTTGTTTTTGTAGATGTGGCTGGCTTTAAAGTATTAAAGTTGATGGGTAATGTTCCTCTAAAAGACTTTTTCCAGGTAGTGGAAATTGGAGATTAGCAAATCTTTTAGGGGGTGAAAACATAGTTGGGGGGGGTCCGGGTGGGTTCTACAATTCCAGGTGCATTCATTGTACATGTCTTCAATCACCCAGTCCTACCGGTGATGGACAAAGCAACTCTACCCACATCTTCAAGGAGCCGTTGCAAAGACAATGCATCGCCATGTTCTTCCTTCCTCCTGCTCATCCGCGCGTATGAGTTGAGCAGAGGGCTTATGCGGTGCGGGCCATTAAGGGAAGCCATTTAGATGGAAGAGGAGGCAGTCATCAAGGCGAGTGCCAGAACTGGTAGAAGATGAAGACGTTTAGGAGACAATCATCAGAATAGGAAAGGTGGATCAAGGAGGAAGATGGAAGCAAGAGAAGGAGTGGGGGGTGCAAGTAAATGTGGGAGTGGTGAGAGAGAATTTACAGATGAATATTTAGCTGACGATTACAAGAGTGCCACTAAAAGCATTCACTGCTCGTCTGTACAGTATTGTTTGGGAAGTATTGTTTCTGGTGCTTCCTGGGCGGGGGATTAGTTTGCTTCAAGGTGGCAACCTGGTTGATGGCGGTGCAGTGCAAAGGAGAGAGTTCAGCGAGGCATGGATATAACCGGGGCAGGGGGTCAAAGGGAGAGTCTAGTTAAGCTCAGAGATGACGGGAAATAGCGAGAGGTGTGAGATTTTCTTCCAAGGTTTGGATTGTGCTGCGGGTAGTGGAGTGCATAGGGCAGGAGACTAGAAGAAGGATTAAAGATCAGATACAGGGGGGACCCCTAGGAGTGGGGGTAGGGGTGCGGTGGGGATCTACTTCTGCTTAGACCCAGGGCTTCCGTGTGGTGGGCAAAGGCATGGGCAGAAGTGTGTCTGGTGGCTCAATCCAAGCATTGAAGTCACCAAGAATTGGGAGGTAAGAAGTTGCACAGTATTGTCAGCAAAACGATCAATGAAGGCAGCATGCTGGCCTGTCAGGTGGTATCATAGAAAGCAGCATGCTGGCCTGTAGGGTGGTATCATAGAAAGCAGCATCCTGGCCTGCCGGGTGGTATTGAAAGCAGCATGCTGGCCTGTCGGGTGGTATCATTGGAAGCAGCATGCTGGCCTGTCGGGTCATATCATAGAAAGCAGCATGCTGACCTTCAGGTGGCATCATAGAAAGCAGCATGCTGGCCTTTTGGGTGGCATTGAAAGCAGCATGCTGGCCTGTCAGGTGGTATCATTGAAAAGAGCTTGCTGGCCTGTCGGGTGATATCATAGAAAGCAGCATGCTGGCCTGTCGGGTGATATCATAGAAAGCAGCATGCTGGCCTGTCGGGTGGTATCATAGAAAGCAGCATGCTGGCCTGTCAGGTGGTATCATAGAAAGCAGCATGCTGGCCTTTTGGGTGGCATCATTGAAAGCAGCATGCTAACCTGTCAGGTGGTATCATAGAAAGCAGCACGCTGGCCTGTCAGGTGGTATCATAGAAAGCAGCATGCTGGCCTGTCAGGTGGTATCATAGAAAGCAGCATGCTGGCCTGTCAGGTGGTATCATAGAAAGCAGCACGCTGGCCTGTCAGGTGGTATCATAGAAAGCAGCACGCTGGCCTTTGGGTGGCATCATTGAAAGCAGCATGCTAACCTGTCAGGTGGTATCATAGAAA
Source organism: Ambystoma mexicanum (assembly GCF_040938575.1). Lineage (NCBI taxonomy): Eukaryota > Metazoa > Chordata > Amphibia > Caudata > Ambystomatidae > Ambystoma > Ambystoma mexicanum. The sequence continues at coordinate 1,538,384,057 of NC_090931.1, forward strand.
GCAGCACGCTGGCCTGTCAGGTGGCATCATAGAAAGCAGCATGCTGGCCTGTCAGGTGGTATCATAGAAAGCAGCATGCTGGCCTGTCAGGTGGTATCATAGAAAGCAGCATGCTGGCCTGTCGGATGATATTGAAAGCAGCATGCCAGCCTGTCAGATGATATTGAAAGCAGCATGCTGGCCTGTCAGATGATATTGAAAGCAGCATGCTGGCCTGTCAGGTGGTATCATAGAAAGCAGCATGCTGGCCTGTCGGGTGGAATCCTAAGAAGCTGCATGCTGGCCTGTCAGGTGGCATCAGTGAAAGCCGCATGCTGGCCTGTCGGGTGGCATCATTGAAGGCAGCATGCTGGCCTGTCGGGTGGCATCACTGAAAGCCGCATGCTGGCCTGTCGGGTGGCATCACTGAAGGCAACATGCTGGCCTGTCGGGTGGCATCACTGAAAGCCGCATGCTGGCCTGTCGGGTGGCATCACTGAGTGGTGGATGATAATGTTAAAGGTAAAGGCATTTAGAAGGGCAGAAGTGGACATGTACGAATTCAGACCAGGTTGGGAGGTCAGTGGTAGTAGAGGGAGGTATGGTCCTGTGTATGCAAGTGGCACCAAGATGCCATAGAGTTGGCCGCTGGACGAACCTTTGGGTGCGGTGTGGTGAAGCTGCAGGTTGAGCTCAGAGATGGTGCGTAAGGTATCCTCTTTGTTGAGAAAGTGCAGAACACAGTAGGATCTTAAGTTTAGACAGAAGTATGCGACAGTGATGTTGAGGTGAGTCAGTTTGTGCAAAAGTCTTGAGGGATTTCTGCAGCAGTTCTGGGAGATTGTGTTGCAAAGGCATCCGGTGTGTGCAGCTCTTCCAAAGTGTGGGTGTGAATAATGGAGGCGACGACCATGGGGAACTTTTTAAGTGCTGGTAACAGGCAAATTGGCAGCAGTTTCCAGAAGTAGCTTAGAGGGAACACTATTCCAAGTGGCCGGGACAGGGGAGGGGAGGAGAAAGGCAGCATCCTTGAAGGGAATCCCAGATGCAGCTTGAAGGTATTGTACGGAAGTGTTGCTTGAGAAGCCAAAGGGAGGGGCCGGGGTTTTTGTCTTCTCTTTTTCAGTGACTGAGAATAGCAGATTTAGGCTTACGATGAGGACTTGCGTAGGCAAGATTTTCAGTAGGGTGGGTGCAGAGCAGCCATCCAGAATTAACTATACCTGATGGCAGACACCAAGCCAAGGAGACTTTGGAGCCTCACTGCAGGGAACTGTGCATTGAAGAGGAAGGTTATGGTGTAGCCTAGTTGCAGAAGCAAAGACGCTGGATTTGAGTGCTGAATGATGGGGTCGCGCTGACCACTTGGAAGAAAATCAGCATTTCAGAGTAGCACTGCATAGAGTGACACCCAATGACTTTAGCTAAGAGTAAGTACGATTCCAGGCTGGCCACTGTATTAGACATTTGAGCACTTTCTATGTTGTACCAGAATATGGAGATGGTATTTTCACTGCCACTGTAGGGAAGGGGCAACTTCCTTGCAAGGCTTAGCTGTTCTGCAACTGGGACAGGCAGTAGTCTACAAGAGACCCCTGACACCAGGATCAAAGACTGTCTATCTGGCCAGAGCGCGACACGCAGGATATCGGCCACTGATTATCCACATGTCTTTGTCCCTGTGCTGGAGGTGCAGGGAGTGTCAATGGCCAGTCATTCCTGTATCTCTTGAATACCCCCTGGGCAGGGTAAAACCCTGGGTGACACTCGGGATGAAGAGTGTCCACTCCGCAGGTGGCAATGACACAAAGTTTCCAGAACTGCTAGGCGATGTCAGCAACCGGGCCAAGGCAGGACCCAAATGGAGGAAGTGGATCTAAGTAAACACAAAGAACAAGGAAGGAAAGGAACAGGAGCCAGAGGATTCCATCAAGAAGGGTATCTAAGGGCAAACTGCAAACAGGAAAGGGAAAGAGGCAGGAAATGGGCAAGGAACACAATTCCTAGCAACTTACACATTAAGGGGCACCAAAGATCTCCACAGACTTGATTGCAGTGCATCGGATTGTTAGGGAGAATTCTCTGTTTAGGCTGAATTTCCTAACCTAGTGAGTCCCCCAGCAGCTTTGCTGGATTTCTGGAGTTTGTTTTTTCCATCCTGCCAAGAGTGAGACTCTTTTTCTCCCACTCTTGGACATGAATGTGTGTAATTCCTTTGAATGCCAATGTGTTCTGTGGGCTATGGGGTCTTTTACTCCATAGGGTCTCATATGTTTTTCTATGTGTGTTACACCGCACCCTACGTGCCGTAACACTGGGGCATCCTAGCGGACCTCCACCATAGACTCCATACCCGGGGACTGACTACTGTCTCCCCGGGCATGTAAAGTCACCATTGGCTTTACTAGACCTAAATTTACTAACAGAACTAGTACAAACCATCTTATTATGGACGTGCTAGTAGGGGTAATTCGATTACTCCTGGGTCTGTTACTCGAGGGGGCACTGTCCCGTCCCCCCTCGTAGAGTTTTGGCTGGTGGCAGTGGAAACTACTTGTTATGTTCGTCCCCAAACATAACCCTATGGGATTCGTCCCATTGTTGGAGATTGATACTTTTCCTTGTTAATCTCTAACGTACCACCGGTCTACTTATCTTAAATAAGTTTATCGGATGGTATTTTCTGCCAGAACTCGGTTTTTAAAATGGCGTCTGTGTTCGTCTCTGTGACTCCTAAACCAAAGGTTGAGCCCTTTGTTCCACTTTTGGCGGGCCTCTGTACAGAGACCCTCCAAAGTGGTGCCATTCTGTCTGGGTTACCACAGGGGTGTGG